>NC_051418.1:34972081-34972904 GCF_015228065.2 Penaeus monodon
TCATCAATTAATGGGTGATTACTTTTTCATTAGTTCAGATGTCAGAGGTTTTTGCCTTTGCCAGAGGGACCCCGGGGACGGAACTGTGTAGTCGCAATGATTGCTGGTCACTTGGAAGAAAATAAGCGGGTAATACAGGAGATAACCACTACAAAATTAAATTAAATCAAATATTTCCCGCAGATTAACAACCCCCCCAAAATCTGACTTCTACTAGCTTGTTGCTCTTCCCACATGTATGTTCAGACTCACGAATCCCTGCCTTTAGCTTTTGGCTGACAGCATGCTTTGTAATCTGCGTCCGTCCCACGCGAAGTCTGAATGATCTTTTCCTTCGCATCAGCTCTCGGGGCTGAGCAAAAATGGGCAGGTCACTCGGCCAGTCGCTTCTCTTGCGCCGAAGAGAAGCTCCGTCGTTCTGCCATTCTGCTTTTAGTTGTTGCTTGCTCCCAAGCTCCCTCATTTCCCCAAAAATAACGCCCTGGACCAGGTCTCGCCTGTGCATGGGCGAAGGCTCTGTCGAGCTAAAGAGGAAACAAGCTGGAAGAGCCTTCGTGCACAGCTTTACTTCCCCTGAAGGAACCATTCAAGGTATTCAGTCCAGCAGTCTTTGGTTTAACTAACAATAAACATATTCTATCCAAACAGAACTTCTACCACTGATTTTTTTTTCAAGAACATCTTATAATACAAAGCGTGCTTTGACAATATGGTTGTATTTCATCTCCCTCTTAGCGTCGGCTTTTAAAAGATGGGATCCAAATACATTTTAAAAGACGTGCTCAGTTTTGATTAATGACGGAGATTTCGACATATACATAGT
>NC_051418.1:34973046-34973114 GCF_015228065.2 Penaeus monodon
CACATATACATGTATTTCTATATCTATACTTTTCTGATTAATCACGTATACAATAGCCCGACAGGTGT
>NC_051418.1:34974283-34974477 GCF_015228065.2 Penaeus monodon
GCCAAGTAACAGTCCTATCCAGAAGTAAATTCAGAGGACTCGTGTCTCGCAGGCCACGCTGAGGACACACAAAATAAGCGAAACATATGGGCAGACAGGTTACAGCCGCCAACGAATGACGGCGAGTACGGATTGAATCTCGGTTGTCATCTGTAAGTGTGGACAGATGCGAAGCAGATCCTGTCCTGTGGTAG
>NC_051418.1:34974605-34975156 GCF_015228065.2 Penaeus monodon
TGTGTCTGCGCACCATGAGTCCGCGACAGTGATATTTGTGACGGCAATAACTCGAAAGCGGTGTTGGTGGTGAGTGGAAACACTGCTGACCCGCACTGTTCCGCACTCCTGCCAAGCACTGTCATGTTATGATCGGCTGAGAATGTTATTTGTTTGGTAGCATTCGCGACATCCAAGTCCAGTGCTCGGGCAGCCTTGGCGAGGCGGTCAACAGAGTCATTACCAGCAAGCCCGTGAGACGGCGTCCACACGGAGGCGGCGCAGCATGAGGGTTAGAGGAAAGGCCTTAAGGAAGGGCGAACCCGTTGCCTTGCGAGTGTGGCTGATTCGGCTGGTGCGCCTAAGGACAGGTAGTGGGTGCAGTGTGGGGTGACACCCCCACCCATGCAGAACTCCGGCAGAGCTCTGTGCTTGTGGAAGGAAAAGATTCTGTCCTTTTCTGGGGAGAAAGCAGGAACGAGGGGGAGCTGAAGATCTTGCGTGATGTAGACTGGATGCAGATCTCGTCAGTATGATAGGTAACAAGAAGCACCAGGGATGGAAATGGTACC
>NC_051418.1:34975293-34975675 GCF_015228065.2 Penaeus monodon
AAACAGGGATTTTACGTCAAGAGTATGGTCCCTCAGTTAGAGGCGAGGCACCTCAGGTCCGTATAACCTCTCCAGCAGGTCGACTTTTCCCTACGGCAGAAGAAACTAAAATCAGATTTGCAGTCTGCGGCAAGCCAGAAGCCTTCTGTGTCCATGTAGGCGCACCTGAAGTCATCAGAGGGAGGTTGGCCGTCCTTCCAGTTGGTGTAAACGACCGGGTCACCTGCGCGGAGTCACGGAAGGAGTGAGTCGCGGTTTTGGCAATTTAAAAAGGAGAAAATAAAAACATCTCGAAGATATAGTCTTCCGGCCTATTTCAAATATACAATATACATTTATAAGTGGACTGATCCGCGGTTTCTAATAGTAGGTGGGGATATCA
>NC_051418.1:34975745-34976338 GCF_015228065.2 Penaeus monodon
TTTATTATGTATTGCTCTAGAGTCTTTAAGAGTGAATCTGTTTCATTCAGAACCGCATAATATTGAGACTGAATGCCTTCCTTTGGATTGGAATTAAGTTAGAAACTTTCACAGATCTTCTTTGTTTTTAAAGGCCAAGAATAATTAAACATTCCTAAACATTTATCCTTTTCTGCAACTTATACGGATGTCATACTAAGCAAAGACACATCCCAAGTTCTTTATTTGCTCACCTGTAGTGTCACTCACGAAAATCCCGTCCTTTTTCTTCATTCCCAGCCACGTCTCTCTCTTAAGTGCCATGATAAATTCGTTGTCTTCAGAGTTCTGTGCGAAGGGAAAGTACATTGCTAAAACGATGGTTATATTGTTGAATGAACACTCACTAAAGGGGACTCAAACTTGCACAACCTTTCGACACTTGTCTGTAAATAACTGCAGATACCTGAGCATTAACTTAACTCGGGAAGAATGACTGTGCCCCCGTAGAAGGTGCATGAAGCCGTGGCTTATGCCTTGTAAACAGATGGACTTGAATACAGCAGAAAATTATCTCCATGATTATAGACACTTTCCTCGCGACCAACTGTATA
>NC_051418.1:34978700-34979544 GCF_015228065.2 Penaeus monodon
TTGTGCCCGGAGGTTCACTGCAGTTTCTCTGATGGATTCACTAATCATTCATCATTTATCAAAAATATTTTGGTTCTGCCCATGGAAAACATTAGGCTACACAATATGTAAATTTCATGCAAATCTGAGACATGACTGCAACCGGCTTTCGATGATTTGAGAAATAATGACCCTACTGAAAACTGTAAAATAGTAAATGGGATGTCTCGATGTTAGCCCATGCTTGTGTTGAGAGAATTAATACGTCTTGGACGGACCTCCAGGTAAGAACCATCTGGTGTAATAATAGACACTGATGGCTAATATCTAATAAAATAACAACAAAAAAATCTTCACGTAAGCTTGAAATTTTGTCTCACTATGGTCTATTGTCTTTCATTCCTTTGTAGAAAAACACTAGGAATAAGCAGTCTGATTCGTGACTAAGGCACATACACACGTGAGCATGTGAATTTGTTCGTGTTGTTTTAAAGTGTGCAGTGGAATAGGGCAGTATTAAAGAGTATATAGAAATGTCTGTACCCTTTTTTATGTAGGAATGTACTTTCTCTATTTCTTAACAGAAATACGAGCCTGGCTCATCTTCAGGAAAACTATAAAAAATTGTTAATCACTTCTCAAAAATTCCCTAAGCAACCCAACACCACGCCAGAATTTCTGAATCGCATCAACCAAAGGCTCACGGGCGTCGTCTGCCAAGCCTAGCTAGAAAACTCCAGAGTTGTGGCCTTGAAGCTTGGATAGAGATATATATGTATATGTATATGACAGGCCTTTTGAATGCGCCGTGTGGCTTAGTTGTTTCGTTTCTTCCTCTGTTGGGTGTTGCCTAGGAAGGGTAGGC
>NC_051418.1:34979834-34979946 GCF_015228065.2 Penaeus monodon
AGATGGTCCTTTGCGCATATAAGGCCACACATCATCTGTATTTATATGAAAATTACTAGTTCTCCCATGCATTATGCATGTATGTCCTTAGATTAATAAATATATACATATA
>NC_051418.1:34980361-34980460 GCF_015228065.2 Penaeus monodon
ACACATATACATGCAATTTCATGACAAATCAAACTATTTATAACGATGTAATGTGTTAATAATAATAAAAAAAGATAGATCTCGTGGATTTATCACTGA
>NC_051418.1:34980480-34981051 GCF_015228065.2 Penaeus monodon
TTTTCTTTTTTCTTTTACTCATTACCTTTCCTTGATATGAAATAACATTAAGATTTTATCATTTAAAAAAGTCTGTTTCGTGCTTGTAACATTTCTGCAATATCTAAATAAAAAAACGCATCATTATTTGTCCAACATATATCATTTATATTTTCCTCTCTTGTATGCTTATCATTAATTATCATTCTTATTAAGGTTACAAGGCAGAGAGGGACTGAGGGGACAAGGACCAGGGTAGAGACAAGGTACTGCAGGTGTGCAAGGTAACTCACTTTTGGCATGATCTCAAGTGTTTTGTAGATTTTCTTTTCGCTTGCACCGTAATTTATTTGCATTAAGATGTACATCTGGCTAATGTCGGTCGCCGCTAGGATACAGTGAAGGGCAATCATGCTGCAGGATAAGGCCAAAGGTGTCCACATACCGGCCTTCAGCACAGTCTGCAATGTAAATACGTGGTCATATAAATCTGTTTCTCGTAACTTTAGTTATCTTTTATGGGTCCTTTTACGTTTGGAGATTTGCAACCGACATAGTAAAAACGTTTAGTGAAATCAAAACTAAGTAATGA
>NC_051418.1:34981257-34981400 GCF_015228065.2 Penaeus monodon
TTAAAGGGCGCCCCCGGGGAAATGGAGGAAATAGCTTTTCATATTCCTAGAAACCAACCCAAAAGGGACCCTGCTTTAAGTCGCATCTTCCCCCCCTTTGGGCCAGTAACTGCATTCAATTCCCCCAACACTATAAGGGTGTC
>NC_051418.1:34981771-34981904 GCF_015228065.2 Penaeus monodon
TCCGGGGCCGCTAAAAACGGCACGTTTTTCGCCGCAGTTTTGCCCGCTTTTGGGGGCCCCCGGGCCGGCGACGCCTCGGGCCCAAACCGACAAACCCCAAGGAGGAAGAAATGGGGGCCGGGGGGCCACCCCC
>NC_051418.1:34983117-34983225 GCF_015228065.2 Penaeus monodon
TCTATCCCTATATAATTATATTAAATATAAGGTAATGCTTGTGTTGGGTGTAGTATATATTATGTATATATTCATTATGTAATTTTGTGTATATATTAACAAAAACCC
>NC_051418.1:34983276-34983410 GCF_015228065.2 Penaeus monodon
AAAAAAAATATTTAAAAAATTATTTTATATAAAATATTTTATAAAATTATTATTTATAATATTTATTTTTTTATTTACTTATCCTACAAAACCACCCCCACCACACCACACACACCCACCAAAAAAAAACAAAA
>NC_051418.1:34983561-34983815 GCF_015228065.2 Penaeus monodon
GGGGGCTTTTTTTTTTTGGTGTTGGTTTAAAAATGGTGTGTGTTTTTGGGGTGTTGGGGGGTGGGTTTTTTTTGGGGTGTTTTTTCTTTGATTCCCCCGGGTGGTTTTGGCCCCCCCAAGCTTATAAATTGGAAAATAACATTTTTAAAACAAAGTAGGGTTTTAAAAAATTTTTTTCCCAATTATTATATGGGCGGTTTTGGGTGTTGGTAATAAAAAAAACTATTTTAAATTTTTAAACCCATATTATTACT
>NC_051418.1:34983852-34984535 GCF_015228065.2 Penaeus monodon
CCCCCCTTTAAAAAAATTTTTATTTTTTTTTAAAAAGTAAAATATTAAAAACTTCTACGGTGGTATTTGGGCGGGAAAGGGAAAGAAAAATGAGTTCAGTTTTGCCTTGGGTGAATTGAAAAAGGGCTAAAAAAAGGGGTGGCGGGATTGGGAATCCCCCTCAAATGGCTACCGAGTGATTAAACTTTTTAAAACCCCAACAACCCCCAAAAAAACCCCCCCAAAAACAACCCCCCAAAACCCCTTTTAAAAAATTTTTAAATTTAAAAATTTTTAAAATTAAAAAAAATTTTTTTAATATTATATTTTATATATATGATAATATATATATAATTATTTATATTATTAATTTTAAATTTAAAAATTATTTAAATTTTAAATAAAAATTTTTTTTTTTTTAAAATTTTAAATTTAAAATTTTATTAATTTTAAAAAATTTTTGTTTTTTAAAATGGAAAAAAATTCGAAGTTTTTCCCCTTTTTTAAATTTTTTAAAAAAAAAAAACCCCCCCTTTTTAAAAAACCCCCCCCTTTAATTTATTAAAAATTTTTAATTTTTAAAAAAGTTATTTCCAACTAAATTAATTAAACATCTTTAAATTTTTAAAAAAAAAATTAATTTTAAATTTTTTTTCCCAAAAACCCAAAAATTAAACCCTTTTTAAACCCCAGCACAATGCTTC
>NC_051418.1:34985821-34986039 GCF_015228065.2 Penaeus monodon
CTGATGACGGGACTCATCTCGTCGGACTTGGCCGCAAACCAGTCATTTGTTTTTGCTACCTTCTTTCCAAAAGTGGCCATGGCTCAAGAGGCCCAAGAGTCCTGTCAGTGCCTACTATTGCACTGAGTCACCTAGGAGAATAATCTGCTCCTTCCTTGTTACACTGCTGAGGATAGCTGACAGGTTCTCACTGAACTCATCCTTTTCTCTCGCGAGTG
>NC_051418.1:34986121-34986575 GCF_015228065.2 Penaeus monodon
GAGTTGCTCAGTGGTTTTGACATTTTCAGCAATGTATTTTTTTTTCTGCAAGACCTACTCCATACATTCTAGGTTCATCAGATTCTTCACAGTGCCAGACAAACGTGTAGTCCTTTTCTCTGATGTAACCAAGTCTGTTAGCCGTGTTTCCTGGAGGCTGACGATGTTCACCTTGACTCTGTTTAGTTTGTCATTGATGACATTGATGCTTTGGAGTAAGTCTGCATATCCAGTCAGTACTGTATGGGCATTCTAGGTACCCAATTAAAGAGTTGGTCTCTTTCTGTTTCTTTGGTTTGGTACAGTCTGCCGATCGGATATGATTCCTGAACTCCGTGCACTTTACGAGGAAAGCAAACTGTGGCAAGGCAGCCTGGGGCTGCCCAGCTTGAGGCGCGCGGTAGCTGTCCTTATAATGAGACCCTTGGATTTCTCCCACTGTCGAGGACGGCCC
>NC_051418.1:34986727-34986968 GCF_015228065.2 Penaeus monodon
TTCACTCAGACATAAGGAAAACTTACCCAAACGTCGGCTCGGTTCTCAGCTCCCGTCGTTTCCTCGAACGGACTGCGAGGCGGTGCCAGGTCAGCCCGGTACTGTGCCACATCGATCTCCAGGTATTAATTCTCTAATTTTGACAGGGGGAGATATGATGCTTTCAATATAGGATTTTGTTTCTTAATTCGTATATACGTACATAAACTAAGCTCACCTGTATCTAAGCTTACTGTATATA
>NC_051418.1:34988294-34988560 GCF_015228065.2 Penaeus monodon
TATTGTCATTTAATACACAAAACACACGAAAAGGCAAAGACATGCGAGGTATGTGAAGGACTTAATTTAGTTCCTTGGCATGGCAGGATATTTACTGATCGTCCGCGGATGGTGCGTGAAACCCGAGTGGATAGTTTGTGAGAAGTGGATATGGACATCTAAAAAAGGGCGATAGATAGTACATGATCTACTAAGGAATAGATAGTACATGATCTACTAAGATAGATAGTGCATGATCTACTAAGGAAGAGTTTTTACTGTTTTCG
>NC_051418.1:34994702-34994813 GCF_015228065.2 Penaeus monodon
AGGACGATGTTGGAGAGGAGGATTTAGGACGATGTTGGAGAGGAGGATTTAGGACGATGTTGGAGAGGAGGATTTAGGACGATGTTGGAGAGGAGGATTTAGGACGATGTT
>NC_051418.1:34996900-34997471 GCF_015228065.2 Penaeus monodon
TTTTTCGGCTAACCATGTCCATCATACTGTTAATCCGCGCTGACCTCTATGAATAGTTTATTAAAATACGAACAGCTCGGGAATGAAAAGCGTCAGAGAAAAGCGAAGGAAACTGGAAAAACGAAAAAATATTTCTAAATTAATTTTCCAAAATTCAGCGTCTTATATCTTAGAGCGTGCGTGTATGATTTATACTCTTCCTAACGTTCTGACAAGTGCTGTTAAAATCAGTCGAAATGCCAGTAACAATTGCAAATTTTATTCATCAGTTCGTTTATTCAGTAATCTATTTATTCAGTCTTGTCGAGAGTTTCCACAGGTTTGTAAAATAGAAGACATTTCTAAATTATGACTTCTAGAATTTTTAGATGATAATGAAATTGTATTTATAAGGGAACGGTGAGTTAATTTTTTGCACAATTTTGCAACAAATGCAAGAAATGACAGTAGTGAAATGTTTCATTTTATGGGGCGAAAGGTGTGCGTGTGAAAGCCAGGACGGATAGGTAAATGATTGTCATCATTTGTTTTTTGAAATATGCATACAACAACACAACAACAATTTATATTG
>NC_051418.1:35001033-35002080 GCF_015228065.2 Penaeus monodon
TTTCAAATAAAAATTTAAAGACAGCAAATAATTCACAAAGAATAAGAACTCAAGGTTCAACATCAAGATTCTAATAATACAAAAAGATATTGTTTTAGGTGAAAGAAGTAAATGAGGATATATGAACATCAAAAAAATTAAAGACTCCAAAAACTTGAAAGGGAAATAAAGCCCGGTGGGAAATAAAAGATAAAATTAAGATAAAAAAGGGAAGAAAAAAAAACGAGGCCAAAGTTTGCTTCCAAATGAAAAAATGATGAAGAAAGGAGGAAAGGTAAAAGTCTTAAACCCAACCTAAAGTGAATCAAATAAACAATTTAAAAGTGGGTTTTTTTGTTTTGGTGAATAAAAAAAATTAAAAAATTTTTAAATTAAAAAAATTAATTGTTTTGGGGTGTTTTTTTTTTGATTAAATTTTGATTTTGACAGAACCTAAAATGAAAAATTCCAAAACAACCCCAATAATAAAAGTAACAAAAAACAATAAAATTTGGGACGGTAAAAAATCAGATTCATTATTTTATATAACTAAACTTAAGAGTCCAAAGAAATTAATTAGGAACAAAAAAATTGGAAAAATTTTAAAAGGAATAATTCAACTACAAAAATAAAGCAACAAACTTCTTTTAATGCCAAAAACAACATGAGAAAGTAAGCATAAAGAATGAAAAAGGATGGTTAAAAGGGAAATTTAAACTGGAGCTTTTTAAAAAATATGAATGAAGATGGCCAAAGGCGGGTTCAGCCCTCCCTTAAGGGCGGACAGAACAACGACTTTTATTTTGCAAGGGTTTTTGGGGAAATTATGAGATTATGATTCGAAGAAGGAAGCGTTTCCTGAAAGGTAAGAAACAAAATGGCATATTGAACTGACCTCTCACCATCCTTGCCATCAATTATCTCGCTCTTTGCTTGTACCTCGTACCTCCAATACTCTTGATTCTCCTCAGTCTTCTCGTCTCTCTTCCTTGTTCCATACATCCTGTCGATTTCTCTACTCTTCTCATCCAACCAAACTAGGCCAGTATTATATCAATTAAATAAATA
>NC_051418.1:35007407-35007476 GCF_015228065.2 Penaeus monodon
GGGCCGTCCTCGACAGTGGGAGAAATCCAAGGGTCTCATTATAAGGACAGCTACCGCGCGCCTCGAGCT
>NC_051418.1:35007594-35007686 GCF_015228065.2 Penaeus monodon
GACCAACTCTTTAATTGGGTACCTAGAATGCCCATACAGTACTGACTGGATATGCAGACTTACTCCAAAGCATCAATGTCATCAATGACAAA
>NC_051418.1:35008540-35008806 GCF_015228065.2 Penaeus monodon
CATGTATGATGATGAGACTCAGATTGGAGTGGGGCCTAATTAGTTGAAGAGGATCAGCTGCTTTGCTCGGGAGTGGGTGTACTGGGATTAGCCGTAACTGCTCTCATCTTCGATCAAACGCATATATGACAGACCAAGGGTTACAACTACTACCTAGACCTATAGCACAAGTCAGCACACTATAGCATAGCTCCATCACACGTACATACAGTAAACACACGACAGCGTATCTACATCATAATAAACACATTATGTATAATTAATCA
>NC_051418.1:35008902-35009079 GCF_015228065.2 Penaeus monodon
ACGACACCATCAGGTTGGAATAATGCATTACCAACAAGACGGGGACACATGACAGCATGCCATGCACTTATGACTACACAGGACATCAGAAAAAGCACCATACACTCACACAGTGCACATGGTCAGCCCTCCTTATGAACACACGCAGCCGCACCTCGCTTGCACGTTGGGAAGGGT
>NC_051418.1:35009104-35009760 GCF_015228065.2 Penaeus monodon
TAGTTGATGGATGCCGATGGGAGGGGGGAGACCGGGATGGGCATCCATACACCACACCGTCCATTACCCCAAGAGGCTGTCGGTGGCAGGAGTGGACCACAGCCAGGAATGCGCATTGCTGCGAGTGGCCTTGACTCTGTACCTCCTCATTCTCTAGTTGATTTCACTAACTTTCTTACTATTTGGATGCAAATTCCAAGTAAAAGTGCCCATAAAACGATGAGCTTAAGTTACGAGAATATGCAGTTATACTGACACTGTATTACATTGCAATGGCCTGAGGAGTGCGGTAGTGTGGCACCTCTTATTAACCTGCAGCAGATTCGCTTCACTGTATCCTAGCGCGTCACCGACATTAGCCAATGACCACTTAATGAAAATAATTTACGCTACAAATGGAGAACAATAATCTACAATCAGACACTTAGATATGCCGAAATGTGAGTTACTTGCACACCGCAATGTACTATCATTCTTATCGCTGGTACTTGATCTCCCTCAGTCCTTGCTTGTAACCTATAACTAAGAATGCCAAATTACAGATGAAGCTACAAGGCAGACCCATTTAAATGATACTATGTTGGGCAACATAATAAGTTTCACTATAACAGACGGCAAGAGCGTAATGAGGAATAGCACAAACTGAGCATAATATG
>NC_051418.1:35009827-35010097 GCF_015228065.2 Penaeus monodon
ACAAACTACAAACATATATATGCATAGTATATTATATGCAACTAGTATAACTATTACACCTTAGGTATTCAGTGATCTAATATCCAGCGACTAATTACCACGATCTACATTTATATATAAATTACTTATGCTACAGGAAAAATTCATAATCTTTGAGCATGCAAGGAAATGTATATTTAGAAAGAGATTAGAGGACAATACACCAAGCGCCGACAAAGAAGACAGAGTAAGAAAGAACAAAGAAGACAAACAAGATTATTTGGGAAAAAG
>NC_051418.1:35010146-35010997 GCF_015228065.2 Penaeus monodon
CACACATCCAGTGCTCATGCCACGACGGCTATGCTATCCTTGTTTACCTTGACACCTATTCCTCATCTTAACTAGCATCTTACGGGAATGTGCCATTCCTGGATTCTGCCAGGAAAGCCATTTCCTGAAGTCTCGGGAATGATGCCATTCCTGAAATTAGACAGAATGAGTGCATCTGAGAGATGCCAGGAAGAGTGTCATTTCTGAGAGTGTACAGGAATGATCCATTTCCTGAGATGTCTGCTGTCCAGGAATGATGCATTTGTGTAGATGAATTAGAATAGTGCACATATCCTGAGATGTTGTCAGGGAAGAGTCCATTGAGATGTCAGAGGAATGAGTGCATTCATGAGATTTTCCAGGGAAAAGCTCAGCAGTGTTCCCGTTGACCCTTATCATGATATATATGTATATATTTATTAATTAAGTGAACATCCATGCATAATGCATCGGGAGAACTGATTTTCTATAAATACAGAGATGTGTGCCTATATCGCAAATGGACCATCTTGTTTCTGGTTATAATTAGCACCTTGAGATGAGTGCCATTCCTGAGATTCAAAGATCCATTATCCGAGAGTAATGACTCAGGCAGAGTGCTTTCAGTCGGAAGCAGAATCTAGGCGGAAGGTTTGTCTTCATTTCTGAGATTTGCGTGTAATGATGCTTCTGCATGGATGTGGAGTATGATAGTCATGTTCATGGATCAGATACTGCCAGATGACCTTTTATGCTTGCATCATAGGGAATAGTGCCTTTATTTACTTCGCAGCATTGTCTCTCAGGATATGACGTGCATTTATCTGAGATGTTGGAATGATGCCATTTCCTGAGATTTGCGGATGATGAGT
>NC_051418.1:35011305-35012159 GCF_015228065.2 Penaeus monodon
TTTGTATAAAAATGCAAAATACTAGTTGCCTCCATTATCTCCCTTAGGCAAACCAACAGAGAATAAACGACCTAACCCACGGCGCATCAAAAGGCTGTCATATACATATACATATATATCTCTATCAACTTCAGCCACAATCTAGTTTTTAGCTAGGTGAGGGCTATCTTGGTGATGGATTCAGAATTCTGGCGCGGTGTTGGGTGCTTAGGGAATTTTGAGAAGTGATGTAACAATTTTTTTAGTGTTTCCTGAGATGAGCCAGGCTCGTATTTCTGTTAAGAAAAGAGAAAGTACAATCCTACATAAAAAGGTACAGACATTTCTATATACTCTAAATGCCCTATTCCACTGCCACTTTAAAACAACACGAACAAATTCAATGCCACGTGGATGTGCCTTATCACGAATCAGACTGCTTACCTAGTTTTACACAGGAATGAAGACAACAGACCATAGTGAGACAAATTCAAGCTTACGTGACGATTTTATGTTGTTATTTATAATATTAGCCATCAGTGTCTATATTACACCAGAGTTCTTACCTAGGAGGTCCGCCAAGACGTATTTTTCTCAACGCACAGTATGGGCTTAACATCGAGACATCCCATTTACTATTTTTCCAGTTTTCGAAAGGGCCATTATTTCTCAATCATCGAAAACCGGTTCAGTCATTTCTCAAATAGATACAGAATTCTAATATTGTTTAGCCTATGTTTCCATGGGCAGAAAAACACAAAATATTTGATAATGTGATGATTTGTCGAATAGTGAATCCATCAGAGAAACGCAGTGAACCTCCGGCAATCCTCTCAGTCTAATGTGAAGCTACGTGAAGGACCTCCTTATATGTT
>NC_051418.1:35012198-35012309 GCF_015228065.2 Penaeus monodon
ACAATGTTACTATCGTAATATATTAATATATCTATAAAGTATGGGTAAATGAGATCATTTCTTGTTAGTTTAGATATTTAATATCGAATGTAGTATGTTAGTTTGCATGAA
>NC_051418.1:35014189-35014833 GCF_015228065.2 Penaeus monodon
TTTTTCTGTTATACAGTTGGTCGCAAGGAACGTGTCTATAATCATGGAGATAATTTTCTGCTGTATTCAAGTCCATCTGTTTACAAGGCATCAGCCACGGCTTCATGCACCTTCTACGGGGGCACAGTCATTCTTCCCGAGTTAAGTTAATGCTCAGGTATCTGCAGTTATTTACAGACATGTGTCGAAAGGTTGTGCAAGTTTGAGTCCCCTTTAGTGAGTGTTCATTCAACAATATAACCATCGTTTTAGCAATGTACTTTCCCTTCGCACAGAACTCTGAAGACAACGAATTTGTCATGGCACTTAAGAGAGAGACGTGGCTGGGAATGAAGAAAAAGGACGGGATTTTCGTGAGTGACACTACAGGTGAGCAAATAAAGAACTTGGGATGTGTCTTTGCTTAGTATGAAATCCGTATAAGTTGCAGAAAAGGATAAATGTTTAGGAATGTTTAATTATTCTTGGCCTTTAAAAACAAAGAAGATCTGTGAAAGTTTCTAACTTAATTCCAATCCAAAGGAAGGCATTCACTCTCAATATTATGCGGTTCTGAATGAAACAGATTCACTCTTAAAGACTCTACAGCAATACATAATAAAAGCGTACACACGCACACAGTAATAGACATACAGATAGATAAC
>NC_051418.1:35014900-35015290 GCF_015228065.2 Penaeus monodon
CATGATATTGATATCCCCACCCACTATTAGAAACCGCGGATCAGTCCACTTATAAATGTATATTGTATATTTGAAATAGGCCGGAAGACTATATCTTCGAGATGTTTTTATTTTCTCCTTTTTAAATTGCCAAAACCGCGACTCACTCCTTCCGTGACTCCGCGCAGGTGACCCGGTCGTTTACACCAACTGGAAGGACGGCCAACCTCCCTCTGATGACTTCAGGTGCGCCTACATGGACACAGAAGGCTTCTGGCTTGCCACAGACTGCAGATCTGAATTTAGTTTCATCTGCCGTAGGGAAAAGTCGACCTGCTGGAGAGGTTATACGGACCTGAGGTGCCTCGCCTCTAACTGAGGGACCATACTCTTGACGTAAAATCCCTGTTT
>NC_051418.1:35015382-35016154 GCF_015228065.2 Penaeus monodon
TTCCATCCCTGGTGCTTCTTCGTTCCTATCATACTGCGAATCTGCATCAGTCTACATCCGCCGATCTTCCACTCCCCTCGTCCTGCTTTTCCTAGAAAGGACAGAATCTTTCTTCCACAAGCACGCTGAGGATGGGGCGTGTCACTCCCACACTGTCCTTAGCGCAGAAACAGCGAATTTCGCCACACTCGCAAGAGGCACGGGTTCGCCCTTCTTAAGGCCTTTCCGTCTAACCCCTCATCTGCGCAGCCTCACTTACGCCGT
This sequence comes from Penaeus monodon, assembly GCF_015228065.2. Lineage (NCBI taxonomy): Eukaryota > Metazoa > Arthropoda > Malacostraca > Decapoda > Penaeidae > Penaeus > Penaeus monodon. Next base: position 35,015,647 of record NC_051418.1, read on the forward strand.
CTCACGGGCTTGCTGTATGACCAGCCTCGCCAAGGCTGCCGAGCACTGACTGAAGCGCGAATGGTACCACACAAACATTCTAAGCCGATCATAACCTGACAGTGCTGGCAGGAGTGCGGAACAGTGGGGACGCAGTGTTTCCACTCACCACCAACCGCTTTCGAGTTATTGCCGTCACAATTCATGTCGCGGAAGGTGCCAGACACTCTGATTGGATTGCCGCGCCAGTGTGGCAGGCCACAGGTAAGGGTTTGCCTCATGCCATCTTCTATAACAGTGAAAGTCCCAGGGTGCGACACCCTTACAGGTTGCTTTCAGTGACCACAGCGCTTTACCACAGACAGGATCTGCTTCGCATCTTCCACGATTTACAGTGCAACGAGATTCAATCCGTACCGCCGTCATCGTGGCGCGTAACCTGTCTGCCCATTAGGTTTCGCTTATTTGTGGGCCTCAGCGTGGCCTGCAGCACGAGTCCTTCTGAATTAACTTTGGATAGATGTACTGG
>NC_051418.1:35017605-35017818 GCF_015228065.2 Penaeus monodon
TTCCTTAGATATATTAGTCGCGCTATGTTACGGCCGCAAATCCGAAGTGGATTAGTAGCGTCGTGACTAATCAAAGATCTAGATAATAGGAATAATTGATATGAGTGTATCAGTATATACGCGTATGTTACCTATGGATAGATACTACATATATGCTATACTATCGTTGTGAACACCCAAGTCATTAGTCAAAATGAAACTCTTTTAATGTAG
>NC_051418.1:35017948-35019136 GCF_015228065.2 Penaeus monodon
TGTGTAGAGTAGTATCCTTAATGTATCCTTTGAAATAATTACGATCAGTTCATTAGTTCTTTTATGACTAATCCTGTCCCATGTACGCAACTGGTCAGGGCTGCTTAGACGTATTTCTTAGAAAAATACTGCTTGGAAATGTCAAATTTAACAACATATAAACAGGAATCGTCAGATACGGACGCGAGTTGATCTCTTAGGCGCAAGAGGCGACGTGGTCCAGCTTGACTGTTTCTCAAATTTTTTTTTGTTGTACCAGACTCGCGAGAATCTGATGGCAGGGAAAGCTAAACGCTGTGGACGAGCCCAGATTGCAAACAGAGCCTTCGCCAAAGCAAGGCGGGACTGTCCAGGCAGTCTGAACTTATTTGAGGGAAATGAGGGAGCTTGGGAGGTCAAGCAAAAACTAAAAGCAGAATGCAGAACGACGAGCTTACTTCGGCGCAGAGAAGCGATCGGCGAGTGACCGCCCATTTGCTCAGCGCCCCGAGGCTGGCAAAGGAAAAGATCATTCAGACTAGCGTGGACGGACGCAGATTACAAAGCATGCTGTCACCAAAAGCTAAGGCAGGATTCTGAGTCTGAACATTACATGTGGGAAGAGCAACAAGCTAGTAATAAGTTTGGGGTTGTAATCTGCGGGAATATTGATTTAATTAATTTGTGTGGTTATCTCCTTAATTTACCCTTACTTCCGAGTGACCAGCAAATCATTGCGACAGTTCCTCCCCCCCCGGGTCCTTCTGGCAAAGGCAAAACCTCTGACACTGAACATATTTGGCGAAAGTAATCACCCATTAATTGGAGTAGTCTTATCTATTAGTTACTTTACTTTCGAGTCATTTTTTCTTTTTTTTATGTGTCTTTAAAACGTTAGGAAGACCGACAACTACACACTTGAAATAAATATTTAATACATTGGTTTATGTTGACAACATATGAAATTTCTCCTAGTGATGATAAAGGAAAAACATAGCCCCCCCCCGGCTTATCTTAGCGGCAAAGCGACGCATCCTGTCGAGCCTATGAATGAATACAGTCGTTGAAGGCTTTTCTCGGGGCGCAGATATCGAGATTCCCGAGGGGGGGTGGGGGGTCAGTACAATTTGGTAAGACACATCTTCATTAGTGGTTTGCACGGAATCTGATTCATGTTGTGTAGTATGGTGCTATACGCAAACATCATCA
>NC_051418.1:35019217-35021406 GCF_015228065.2 Penaeus monodon
ATTCAGTATTAGAAACTGTTACTTGCAACATACTTTTTGATTGACAGGACAACTATGAAATTCGATACCATTTAATACTGATTTACAGAGTATCAAGTATAATATTATATAGTTTAACTTGCAATTTGTTAGCTAGATAATATATAGCAATAGACACATCTAGTCATCTGAAGTGAACACTGTATTCAGATATCCGATTCAAATTCGTTAGAATGTTGATATCGAATATATTATTTAGAACATCCAACGTAACCATAACTTAATGTATGAACCTGCAGGATGAACACGACCAGGATATAAGGAAAGGTTTGTCACACTGCAAGCACTGCCTGTTCCTTCAGTTTGCAGATATAGCCTTGTTTATCTTGGCGAAACATAGCCTTCCTGTAGTGGACCCCGGCCAACCTATGACACTCTCCGTAGCACCCTGTTCAGGTCTGTCATATCTTTTCAGATCAAGTTTTATCTATATTAACGTGCCAATGCTCTAGGGCAGGAATTATATGGGAAAGACAGACGGCACTGAAAAGATAGATAGGACTGTAGGTGAGATACGATAGACAATTTGATAACCATGTAGTAGGATAGCCTAGGATAGATAGGACACTGTAGGCGAGACAAAATCCATTTAAATTCGAAGCCATAATATCCATATATGGATCTCCATGACCATGAGTTTTGGAACTCCTGGTTTGGATGATAGCTAAAATGACATATTTCTTTGCCCTTGAAAGCCAGCTGTAGCCTCGACTTCTTGGAAAGGGATATTAATCATCGTCTTATATTTTTTATAAACGCACACAACTCTGGTAACATGACACAAAGTCGACGAAGCCATAATTGTAATACTTATGTATTGATAACAGGAAATCCACGTTATCATATTTTGAGGATTTCACACCTAGGAGTTTTTTTTTATCTATATCATTGGCATGACAATCTTTTCTTTGGTTTTTCATGGGTTAAACAATCGGAATAACAACATCAAAACCTTCCACCATCATCTTACAATGCACACTTCTGCCATTAACTACAAGGAAATTAGTTCAGGTAAGCCCGGTTTCCAAAAAGCAACGCTCACACAGCCTCATTAATGAACATCTAAACATGGGGGGGCATTGAAATTGGCATACATTTGAATCTTATATAGTGATGATTCGTCCAGTGACAATAGTTTATGAAGACCAGTCTTTTTCTCGTTAGGTTGAGATTGTCATATATAGTTAGTGTGTGCGTGTGTGCTCACCAAATGCCATGTAAGTTTACATCTTGTAATGGACTTCTTGTATAGTGAGAAATGGCAGCAAAAGAATATTGTGTAAATGCACACATTAGCTAAGACATAAGCAACGATCTTAATTTGAGAAATACATAAGTAAGAATTGAGGAACACCCTTAGTGACTTGAAGTAACTATATTCACAGTGTGAATCAGAATTTTTTTTGATATTACTTGGCAACTCATCATTTCGAGGTAATTAGTCTAATGTCAAGAATAAACGATTAAGGGACCTTGACCTTGTTTGTTATGGCTCCAGTGGCAATTGCACATCCAATTGGAGCGCAATGAAAGGGTAGTGAGACAGGTTGAAAAACTCGTAAGTGCAACAAACCAGGCTGATTCAAAGAACATTGGTCTACGACTGGGTGCTGCTGGCATGCTAGTGGATCGCGAAGACACGCCATGCACTATCAGTCCTGGCTGCACATAAGTGTAAGGTTCGCAATGAGTTCAATCTTCTCATTTTAAGAGTGCAAGCAGTCCATTGTCTGTCGTGACTCACGCAGTCAAGACTGGCGTAGAGTTTGCATGGCTCTTGGCCTTGGACCGGAGAGCATGGGAAAAGCAGATAAAGAAAACGGAAGATGAGGATGAATGATGTACTTAAGAAAAGCAAAATATTCATGATATTTACCCACGACCCAAACCCCCGACAGGAATTGTAATCTCTTCTCTAATAAAGAATATTAGTAATGGCAAGGATGACAAGGAATTGATTTCCTGGGAATGATTATCACTGTACGGAAGTGGATCCAAAGTTGAGTATTGCACTACTGACGTGAAAGGTTTTTCAGTTACAGCTCGGTCCTTTATTTTACTTAGCTTACACCTCTGCACTCGACGGGCGGAGCAACACCTCCCCGAACGGGAGCCGCCGCGCTAAAGGGGACGGGCCGGCCTCGAAAATG
>NC_051418.1:35021622-35021691 GCF_015228065.2 Penaeus monodon
AGCAAGCCTTCAGTCCGCAACAGACGAAGCCACACGGGCCTAGGCTCGTCACCGCCACGTCCTCGGCCC
>NC_051418.1:35022926-35023096 GCF_015228065.2 Penaeus monodon
CGTGCCCGTATGTAAATCTTACTCTTAAGACCAAAACCAAACCAGCCCCACAAAAAAGTTGATCTATCCAGAATTTACACTACATCATGGAATACTCAGGGTAGAGTGCAATTGTGAGGTTTTACAGTCTCCCTGGGTGATCCAATATCAGGTTAAAAGTTGTTCAGTAG
>NC_051418.1:35023574-35023796 GCF_015228065.2 Penaeus monodon
AAGCACCTCTGGTCTGTATAACCTCTCCAACAGGTCGATATTTCCTTTTGGCAGAAGGTTGTACTGTGTCTCCAGCAGTCGCTGCCAAGCCAGAAGCCTTCTGCGTCCATGTAGGCGCAGGTCTCGTTCTCAAAGGGAGGTTGGCCGTCCTTCCAGTTGGTGTAAACGACCGGGTCGCCTGCGGGTCACGGAAGGAGCGAGAGAAGTAAGAGAAAGATTGTT
>NC_051418.1:35024465-35024913 GCF_015228065.2 Penaeus monodon
CTAAGTACACACAGGTCATTTGCTCACCTGTAAGGTCACTCACGAAAACCCCATCAACTTTCCTCATTCCGAGCCACGTTTTTCTCTTCAGTGAGGCGAGAAAGTCGTTCTCTTGAGAGTTCTGTGCGGAGGGAGAATGCTAAGGACTAAAGTGACGGTTATGTTGTGGAAGGAACACTCACTGAAAGCTGACTCAGCCGTCTACAACTTTTCGACACGTGTCTGCAAAATGGACAGCTGTAGTTATTGGAGCCTTAGCTTACCTGGGGAAGTACGACCGTCGTGTTGAGGAAGCTGCAATATCTCCTGGCGCGGAACCGTGGATAAGGCAATATGACATGGAAGATAAACGTATCGGCAAGACGATAATACCTCGGGAACTGACCAACTGAAATAAATGTAAAAAGTTCAATGCTTATTTTGATAGTAAATATTGTCGCTCTGAAAT
>NC_051418.1:35026160-35026423 GCF_015228065.2 Penaeus monodon
GAGAGTGACAACGTGGGAAATAAATGTATATATTAGCAGCAAAGTGTATCAGTATCTTTCCCACACTGACTATCCATGGCAGCGCTGGATAAAAGGAATATCAAACCTTACTTTTCAGGTAGATTTTGTTTCCCGGATGTTTCCTTTTCGTGCACAAAGCTCTGAAATATTTTCGGCTGAGCAGGTTGCATCTTCCCTCGAGGTCGTATTCAAAGCCACCGCAGTGCATGCGGTTTGCGCACATTTGGCCACACATTATCTGC
>NC_051418.1:35026697-35027025 GCF_015228065.2 Penaeus monodon
GATCATGGCAGTTAAAATGTAGAATTTAAAGCGAATGCAACAGTTACATCACGTCCTCCTGCCTTGCCTTCACCACTGCACGATCTTCCCTTTCAAATTCATCCAGAGGATTTCAAGCTTATTTTTTCTTGTAATTTATCATCTTGAATATATATAATTAAGTATATGCATGTGTGTGAGAGAAAGAGAGAGAAATGATGTTAGAATTTTATCATTTCTCCAACCTATTAAACACAAAGAGAAAGCTGAGCAAGGGATATTATGATAGTGAATCCTGGTCGAAACTTCACGATTATTGATTTTATTCCAATGCATCCGTTAGTGCGTT
>NC_051418.1:35027057-35027481 GCF_015228065.2 Penaeus monodon
TGTCTCCTTTTGTGTGTGTGTGTGCATTATGGACATTCATATGGGGGTGGGGGTGGGGGGGGGTCGTGAAACCTTAAAGAGAAAATATTGCAGCCAATTTGCTAGATATTGGTCAGTGTTCATTTCAGGAATTTCCTAAAAAGCCACGCATGACCTCAAACACCTATTTGTTACTATTACTTGAAGAAATCTCATACAGATTGCAGTTTTTTTCCCAAAATCCAAAATTATGGAAAGAAGTTGGAATTATTATACATAGAACAGCCGATGACGAGGATCCCGGATGTGTCGGAAGGTTGAGAAAGGGGATCGCGAGTGTAAAGAGGTTGCGAACCACTGGGTCATATGATTATTTTTTCGTATAACATTTGCTTGTTTGATAGTTGTTTGTTATTCAGGTTATCATTTGTATATAGTTTGCTTA
>NC_051418.1:35027539-35027784 GCF_015228065.2 Penaeus monodon
CTCCCCTGTGCAACTCTTTATTTTTGTTTATCATTTTTAAACGTTTTCATATATCACTTGTCTCTCTCATTTCGTTGTTTTTATGCCTAATGATTATATTACTACCACTGATTTTTATCATTTCCTAAACATATCTATTTTATCTATCATCTCCCTGATTATCATTGCCACTTACCTACTAATTTTCCATTATTAATATCTCCCAGTTATCTAAATTCACCCGTTCTTAAAGAGGCGATGGTTAG
>NC_051418.1:35027816-35028048 GCF_015228065.2 Penaeus monodon
CGGAAGGTTAATATAACCCAACTCACCTTTGGTACTATTCCTAGATTAGCGCCTACTGACTTAGAAGGATAAGCAAAGTTTGTTAAGATCAAGTGATACAGCTTTCCGTCGATCGCCGCCAGGATGCACGGCAGAGCGAGCACGCCCCAGGTGGCGACCAAGGGGATCCTCATTCTGCTGTTCGGCAAAGGCTGCAATGCAACTTTGGGTCGGGATAAATGTGCTTGGCAGT
>NC_051418.1:35030054-35030304 GCF_015228065.2 Penaeus monodon
CCAGATGTACCATATATAATATAGCATAACCCCCGTACACCTGTAGCGTACATAACCAAGCATAAAACTTCCGCTAAGTCACCACTCAGTCATATGCAAAACTTACCCACACGTTGGCTCGGTTCTCCGCTCCCGCCGGCCTCCTCGAACGGACTGCGAGGCGGTGCCAGGTCAGCCCGGCACTGTGCCACATCGATCTCCTGGGATTTTTTCTCATCTTACAGAAAGCAGCGGATGCGAAGGTTTTCAT
>NC_051418.1:35030579-35030912 GCF_015228065.2 Penaeus monodon
CCCAAGGGATACCACGCTAAAACAAAGCACCCCTCTCTCTCTTATTCACCCTCCTCCTTCTACCTTTCGCCTCCTCTCTACCTCTTTCTCCCTCCTCCTTCTCCCTTTCGCTTTTTTCTCCCTCTTTCTCCCTCTTCTCCCTTTCCCCTCCTCTCTCTTTCATCCTCCTTCTCCCTTTCGCCTCTTCTCACCCTCTTTCTCCCTCCTTCTTCTCCCTTTCCCCTCCTCTCTCTCTCTTTCACCCTCCTCCTTCTCCCTTTCCCCTCCTCTCTCTCTCTTTCACCCTCCTCCTTCTCCCTTTCCCCTCCTCTCTCTCTCTTTCACCCTCCTCCT
>NC_051418.1:35031006-35031096 GCF_015228065.2 Penaeus monodon
CCGTCGAACATCAAAATATAAACAGTGCAATCCCATGTAATATCATATTACATGGAAACTGTAATCTTACCGTACTAACGAATGAAACAG
>NC_051418.1:35031156-35031221 GCF_015228065.2 Penaeus monodon
GTCTGTGCATGAATCGTTTTTTCGGCCCTGCCTTTCCTGAAATATATTTTACATACACTCACGCA
>NC_051418.1:35031318-35031739 GCF_015228065.2 Penaeus monodon
CTTTATGATGCGTATCATATAACATACATGTATATATACCTGATAGGCCCCGTTTTCGCTGGACAGCAAAGGCAGCATCCTCGTATACCTCCATCTTGGGTGGATTGGATCAAATCTCCTTAGAAACTGGTTTACCAAATATGGGATTTTACTTTGATTCATGAGTGCCGTTACAAGGTCTGTGTGTAGACATAACACTAAGACAACTAAATACATGAGTTATGGAGAATCTCATATGTAATGGCAGGCTGTTTCGTGGGTAGCTGGCGGGGGCGGCCGATGAGGAAAGGTGTATAAAATTGCAGCAAATGCCATACGTTTTGAAATAAATATACGAAGGGGAGGTGTACATAGTTAAAAGGAAAATAAGTTCTGTTGCAAATAAATTTACGTCCGAAATGTATTGTGACTACTCATATGG
>NC_051418.1:35031776-35032031 GCF_015228065.2 Penaeus monodon
GAACGCCTGGTAACGATGACTATTAGTCCTACCAAAATTGCTCTTTTGTAAACAGTCCGCCCATCTATAGGCTTGGGCGCGATGCCTAATGCTCCACGTGGTCTTTATTTTTTTATCTGCATATTGATGTTCACGGTTTGTGTTTCTGTGCTTTACTAGTCTGAAAAAAGAATATTTGGTAACCCTTCCTTGGCGCAACCCAGATCAGAATTTCTGAACTGAGTTGGAATGTTGGTCTAATAAGGAACCGTTTGT
>NC_051418.1:35032221-35032400 GCF_015228065.2 Penaeus monodon
AGCAATAAAATTATATACATATTTTCTATTTGAGAAATGATTTACCCAACCTATATTTTCGGTGCAATGTTTTAATAAGGTGTTGGTGTTTTAGCTCAAACTATCATCCAAGCTATCGCATAAGAATGTAAACAAACATAGTTACTACTTCTACTGTTGACCGGAAATCGGGGTGTACC
>NC_051418.1:35036921-35037088 GCF_015228065.2 Penaeus monodon
GGAAAACGGTCTTTGTTATAAAACGTGAAAAAGTGATATTGACAATGAACAAGAAATAAAGAGCGAAGATCAAGTAAAGGGTTTATAAGAATTAACAGGGTTTCCGGTGTGGAGTGGAAAAGCGGTGTGCCACGTCCCAAGTACATACGCCGGCACGAAAGCGCACT
>NC_051418.1:35037173-35037371 GCF_015228065.2 Penaeus monodon
AGAAGAAGAAGAAAAGTGAGGAAAAGTGAGGACGAACGTTATGCGAGATATGTGGAAAAGTGTGAACAGTTGCATTACAAGCGATTATTGGTCACCAAGTGCACGAAAACAGAGGACGATTAAAACATTTGATTTATATTACATGAGTTATTTAGCTGATTAAATTTTTTTCTATATCTTTATGTTTTATCTCTATAA
>NC_051418.1:35037751-35037966 GCF_015228065.2 Penaeus monodon
TTGCTATATGTTTTTATTGAGCTATTAATTTAACGAACTCCCAGTTGCATTTGTGGGGTAAATAAACATGAATTTCACGTCTGTAATTTTTCTGTTAACGAGTGACGGCGTAGCTTGAGATCAGCATTGTGTTGTGATCGCATTGGTGTTGACTGCTGGCTGGTATGGGTTCGTAGAGCTTCTCCAAAGCTTGTAACTGTGACGGTCTTATCTAC
>NC_051418.1:35038002-35038140 GCF_015228065.2 Penaeus monodon
ACAGAGAATACTTTATGCTCATGAAGGATCTCATAGTATGTGTACAATATATATATTTAGCTGTTATATCTGTGTTCTCATAGTTATATGAATTTTCTGTATGGTTGCTAGGGCAGAGCATTGTGTCAAATCCACGAA
>NC_051418.1:35038362-35038750 GCF_015228065.2 Penaeus monodon
CCACTGATTTGTTATGCATTAAATTGCATCCATACGAATTAAAGTCTGTGTGAAGCCTTGAGAAAATTGTATATTTACTAATATATTTTACCTATCCACTACATGACATATCCTGAGAGGCTGTTCTCATTTTTTTTCGGCTGAAGGAAGGCAGTGGCTCGAGAAAGAGACGACTGCCTGCCTTCGTACTCAAGGGCCGTCAGGAGGAGGCTGCGCAACAGATCCGAGTGGAGACTTGGACAAATTAAGACAAATCATATAAAAGGCATATTGTGACAATTATGTAAAATGCATACAGTAAACACCCACATTACCTTGTCCATGATGAGGGGGAAAAGGGCTCACTTACGCTCACTTTACTACCAATGACAGACGTTGGTGTACGAAA
>NC_051418.1:35040155-35040323 GCF_015228065.2 Penaeus monodon
CATTTGTGGGGTAAATAAACATGAATTTCACGTCTGTAATTTTGCTGTTAACGAGTGACGGCGTAGCTTGAGATCAGCATTTGGTGTTTGTGATCGCATTGGTGTTGACTGCTGGCTGGTATGGGTTCGTAGAGCTTCCTTCCAAACTACTTGTAACCTGTGACGGTC
>NC_051418.1:35040373-35040497 GCF_015228065.2 Penaeus monodon
ACAGAGAATACTTTTATGCTCATGAAGGATCTCATACGTATGTGTACAATATATATATTTAGCTGTTATATCTGTGTTCTCATAGTTATATGAATTTTCTGTATAGTTGCGCGTTTCCGTTATG
>NC_051418.1:35040683-35041092 GCF_015228065.2 Penaeus monodon
TTTTTTTTTTTTATTATTATTCCACTCATTTGTTATGCATTAAACTGCATCCATACGAATTAAAGTCTGTGTGAAGTCTTGAGAAAATTGCATATTTACTAAAATATTTTACCTATCCATTACATGACATATCCTGAGAGGCTGTTCTCAATTTTTTTCGGCTGAAGGAAGGCAGTGGCTCGAGAAAGAGACGCCTGCCTGCCTTCGTACTCAAGGGCCGTCAGGAGGAGGCTGCGCAACAGATCCGAGTGGAGACGGGGACAAATTAAGACAAATCATATAAAAGGCATATTGTGACAATTATGTAAAATGCATACAGTAAACACCCACATTACCTTGTCCATGATTAGGGGGAAAAGGGGTCACTTACGCTCACTTTACTACCGATGACAGACATTGGTGTACGAAA
>NC_051418.1:35043381-35043622 GCF_015228065.2 Penaeus monodon
ACCGTTAATCAGACAATTATGTAAGATGTATACAGTAAACACCCACATTACCTTGTCCATGATAAGGGGGAAAAAGGGCTCACTTACGCTCACTTTACTACCGATGACAGACATTGGTGTAGGAAAGGCAAATTTGATATGCATCTTAAACTTTTGCTCGGGGAGTGTTGATGTCAGGGTAATGTGCAACACCATTATAATCCAAAGACTAGCTAGTGAGGTCCACATAACTGGTCCCCGG
>NC_051418.1:35044183-35044266 GCF_015228065.2 Penaeus monodon
CAGGAACGGAGCTGGCGATTACAGTGCGGAAGGAATCACGCAAATCACGGTCACAGGAGCAACTGTGGAATGCTGCCACGTGT
>NC_051418.1:35044938-35045037 GCF_015228065.2 Penaeus monodon
GAGCTGAGGTCAAAAATATTTTATTATTTGATATTGTTTTAAGAATTTGAGAAAGCAATGTGCTGCGTGAGGTCTACGTGTGTTCAGTTGTAGAAGAAA
>NC_051418.1:35045361-35045566 GCF_015228065.2 Penaeus monodon
GAGCACTTTCTCCTGTTAAAAATTTCTGATTTGTTGTCATCATATACAATATTTCTTTTATCACGACTCATGTATCCCAGGTAAAGGCTCCGGAAGTCAATATATGACGAGCCAGAAAAGGAAACATACGTGTCAAAATTTGTGGAGAGAAGTTATCATGAATTATATAATGATTTTATGAGGTAGACTCGACTGTTATTTTTAC
>NC_051418.1:35045772-35046241 GCF_015228065.2 Penaeus monodon
TTGATATCATATCATTATCATTACTGTAATTCTTGGTAAAAAATGATAACAATGTTAATGGCAATAATACTGATTCATATTAACAATATTCATAAAATCAGTGATGATACTAATGAGAATCGCGTTGTTTATGTTAACAATCCTATGATTACTTCCTGACAAAGATATTAATAGCAGAAACAATGGAATCCGTAGCAGTGATAAGAAAATGATAATAAAAATAAACGTATCGGCAATAGTAACGATAAATGAAAATTTCCCAGTTGCAAAAGGACACGAAAAGTCCAATATATCTTACTTTGCAATGCGAGACACAGGTATAGGCAAGGGAAGGAGAGACAAAATTTAGAATTAGGCCTACGTGCCTTAAATCTTAAACTAAACTGTAAAGTGATTATGTGCAGTGAATTATGATGAAGAAAGTTACACAAGGATGATTATATAGCGGTGATATCGACCCCGTTATACA
>NC_051418.1:35046313-35046523 GCF_015228065.2 Penaeus monodon
CAGTTCTAAACAGGGTGCTTACCTTTGATGCATCTCCATACTATACATCCATTTAATCCGTTTGTATTTTTTAAAATAATCATGCTGGCAAATCCGCTTGTTAACTAAGAAGTTAATGAAAGAACGTTTAAAAGAAAGTGATGCTAATTATAGCCAACATTTAACTTCGCTGTTCATCGATTTGGCAAAAATAAAACTTGCTATGCACTT
>NC_051418.1:35046558-35046793 GCF_015228065.2 Penaeus monodon
TAAATAAAAGCAAAGATACACATCCAAAACGTCAGTCAGAAAAAAATTGTCTGATTCATTCTAAGGAAAGATTTTTATAGATCATGATCCGTCTATGATCGCCCGCATAACAACCCAGTAATTTTGCCATCCATTACGTCAGAGGTCTCTCTAAAAAAAATGTTTTTATCCCCTCTCTCTATATATTATATGTTTATGTCCGTCTCTGTTTGTCTCTCTCTCGCTCTTTTTTCTC
>NC_051418.1:35048047-35048402 GCF_015228065.2 Penaeus monodon
GGGGGCGATTTAGGGGTACCATTCTTTCCAGTAACCTTAGCATCATCCTTGCCTCTGCTCCCGCAACAAACAAAATAAACTTTCTCTTAGTTACCCCTAACAATATGACAATTTTCTATGAGAGATTCATTGAAAACAAAATCTATGGGTAACTAAAAATTAAATCGCCGCCAATCGAAATAATGATGTTTCAACCAAAATAGTGATTGAAACAAGTCAACCTACAGAAGAAAAGGAAGCATGCTTATAGCACTCTCCCGGTAAACTGTTTACGACCAGAGTTCTGCATCTGTATGGGTGATTTACTATATCAGTGATTTAAAATTTGTCCAGTTTGGAAAACCTACTGGAACTC
>NC_051418.1:35048896-35049206 GCF_015228065.2 Penaeus monodon
ATTTCATCAACATTAATATATTTCATCCACACATACACTGACAATAAACAAAAGTGGTTTCACATGTTTTGTCCTTTTCTTAACAAGTCCGCATTAAATCTGGATGAGCTTAAAATCCAATAATATTCATTAATATGTGATAAACTTTGACCTTTAGGATGGTCAGTCCATCGATAGGAAGAAATATGATGCTGCTGCTACTGCCGATGACCTTTTTCAAGCGCCTCCAGATTCAGCCATCCGTAGCTGCTTCCTTCAAAGCAACTGGTCTCCTTCCATGCCATTTTCACACACACAAACACCCAAACAC
>NC_051418.1:35051336-35052080 GCF_015228065.2 Penaeus monodon
CTATCTGGACAGAAAATAGGCCACCTTTGAAGACAATGGCCTTTATTGCCAAATGAGGCTTATCACATATCTCAAGGTGAAAATTCTTAATCAACAAAAAGAAACACAAAAAGAAAAACATTAATAATAAGCTTATTGTTTGTGCGTTTACTTATAAAGATTTAGCTTAAAGTCCGTTTATAGAAAATACGGTGATGAATAATAGAAGCTTTAGTGTTTTTTTTCTATCGCCGTATTTGAGCCTATGATATCATTGTTTGGATGTTTGGACTTTCACTGTTTACGATGATAATGATAATGAAAATATCAACTGGAGTGATTAGAAAATGGTGTCAATTACATATCGCTTCATATATAATAACTGTCATTTATCGATTTTTATTTTCTTAACCTTTACTGCCTCGAAGGTGTTGCTAGTCTGATGTTCTGAATGATTGTTCGACAATCATATTTCCTAAGCGTTGATATCACTTTATTCATACATGTCTGCGAGTATCTACCTATCAATATCTATCTCTCTAATACGTTAGAAAAATAACAGCAAAGTACTTATCACATAACAAATAAAACTTTTCTTTTTTTGCTTCTGTTTACCTAAGCCCGTAAATTTCACCCCCTCGGCTGAAAACGGTCCTCGTTCTTCAGACACGTTGTCTCTAAGGTTTAATTGGTTCAAGTGTGGTCCCGTTCCTGCCAAAATCCTGTATAAATTCTCGAAATCTAATAAACGTCGAGACTCGCCCA
>NC_051418.1:35052116-35052571 GCF_015228065.2 Penaeus monodon
AAAGGTTTCCAAGAGCTTCTGCGCGGGGAGTTGGATCCTCTATAGATCCCCGAACCCTATTTTGTGTTCTGATGCTCTTTTGTTGGTGATGTAAGCTTCGGCCGCCCGTTTTAAGCTTTGTTTTGGGGGTAGTTTATTTCCTGTCGTTGATTTCGTGTTATGGGGTTGATGAATGAGTAATTATATGCCGTAAGAGCTATTTATTTGTTTCTGTAAAAACTAACCATCCAAATCACAAAGAAAAAATAATCATAACAAGGGAAGACCCAAAATAGTTAAGACAACCCCCAAACTTATTTACATCTTAGGTAACCAATTTCCGTATATATAAATTTCTCGTGTTTTTCGTGAACTGACTCCTATTTTGTGATTTTCCTGGTACACGAAACGACCACAATTCGTGTCTCAACTTCTCTTCGTGACGTCATTAATTTGCCTTTGTGACGTCATAAGTG
>NC_051418.1:35052816-35053051 GCF_015228065.2 Penaeus monodon
AAAGAAATCGCACAAACTTTTAAGACATAATAATCATAACATATAAAACAAAATGAACAAAATAAACAAATAAACAATCATCCCTATAAGATAAAACAAACAAACGCAATTACAAAGACGGTCCCTCCCTCCCCCTTAATCCTCCCCCCCTGCCCCCCCCCCTCCCCTCCCCCGGCCGTGTGCAAAAGCCATCCTAAGCGCCTCTCCAAGCAAGGCATTGGTGTGAGGGAAGCCC
>NC_051418.1:35053223-35053352 GCF_015228065.2 Penaeus monodon
TAGCCGAAACACTAATTTCAGATAAGCGCCAAAGGAGGCTTAGCGTGGTATTCAAGTCTCGAGGATTACTTGTGCTTGCTATTACACGACTTTCTGGACTCGCAAGCACATCTTCTTGAAATTGCTAGA
>NC_051418.1:35053480-35053780 GCF_015228065.2 Penaeus monodon
ATAAAAAGTGGGTTTCTAGAGAAAATATAGAAACACCCACAGAAACACACTTATATCACCTTCAACAGAGATCCATCCTGTGTACAGCACGTAGCATAGCAATATCGAGGCTACCGTCTAATATATAGCGGCCACCTGACAACACGGAGAACTGCGATCGCCATTAAACCCGGGGCAGAAAGGACTGCTTTTGAAGACAATACAAGAAAACATGATAGCGCGATAAAACGGAATACGAAACAAAACCGTAACTAAGGTTATGAGGTATCTGGAAGGATGATTTAGATAATAAAGATGATT
>NC_051418.1:35053812-35053985 GCF_015228065.2 Penaeus monodon
GTGATTGATTCCGGCGAGAAGTGTTCTTGAAGGTATGTTTATTTTTTCATGTTTTATTGCATTTGTGGTTTATTGATTTATTTGTGTTCTGCAGACTTTTTTGTGTATACGATACTTTGATATTCATAAGATGTTTCTATTCTGAAGATGTAGTATAATTAAATGTATATATT
>NC_051418.1:35055633-35055750 GCF_015228065.2 Penaeus monodon
TCTGGTTAAATGGAGTATCTCTTTCATAAGAAAAAGTGGAGACTGTAAAATGGTCAAAGATAGTCATTAGCAATGTTATATTACAAAGATCTGTATAACAGATTCATTCATGATGTT
>NC_051418.1:35057032-35057152 GCF_015228065.2 Penaeus monodon
GATGTACCTGAATTGCAGGAAAGTTCCAGTGACATTTAAGGAGAGAACGAATCTGCGTTATGTGTCATCTTACTAACCGGATTTGCTGGTAATCCGTCCTGTACCACGAGGGGAAATATT
>NC_051418.1:35057512-35057629 GCF_015228065.2 Penaeus monodon
TCTGAAGTGGAATGAAATAATAGAAAACTCAACTCCTTTACAGCTTCTTAGTTTATTAATATCTGGGTACGAAAAAAAAGGAAAATGGAAAATGGATCTACGCGCGCATAAGCATAC
>NC_051418.1:35058247-35058795 GCF_015228065.2 Penaeus monodon
TCATCCATTGCTTATTCTTGTTTGGTAAAACTGCTCATTGACACCTCCTGAATGTTACTTTGTGAGGGTAACACTCCATTAGCCTCTGTTTTATGTTAATAAATTACGCTTATGCTGTGTTTCCATTTCTTTAAAGTATAAATAATAGACAAAGAAAACGAATAATCCTTTTTTTGCAACCCAAAACCTACGCAGAATTATTTTATTTCGTTAATAAAGTAATCAGAGATAAAAATATTGAACAAAATATTACATTTGTTATGTTAAATCTATGTCTCATCGATCGATCTATCTTTTTTTTCTTATAATCATTACAGTAATGTGTCCAAAAAAGTTGAATTAATAAAAATTCTACATTTATTAACTATTCCCGATGTTTTCAGTCAGTCGTTAATCTGAATTCACAACAGGTAGTAAAAGCAGGTACTTCCTATATGGTACAGGATAGGAATGATGAATGTGGGCCTTTTAAACCACATTTTCCTTGTCCTGTTTACTCATTACTCAACTGCCTTTCCCTTCCTCTGGCACGACACATGTTGCTTAAA
>NC_051418.1:35058850-35059307 GCF_015228065.2 Penaeus monodon
AAGGGGGGTGGCGGAGGAGTTAGTAATTTATAAAACGGGTTTAACTGGTTAAGTTAAGTCTTGTTGATTAGGTAGAGAGATATGCGAGTAAAGGTTGAGTAAGGGCCGGTAAAAAGTATATATGAAGTGTAGATTTATGAGGAGATATTTTGGGTAGAGATTGTGCGTTGACGGTAGATTACTCATGGATTTTCGGGTAGATGTAGATTGCGGTAAAGAGCGCTTAATGAATAAATCTTTAGCTTATCATAAGGGTAATTAAGAGTAGGGTAATATGGAGGGTAGATAAAGAAAGATATCATAAGCAGAACAGATAGATTTCTAGAGTAGAGAGGTGTAGGTGTTCTTGTACTGAGGTATACGTCATACTACAGGTAGAATTGAGGATTATCTGAAGATCTGGTTGCATTCATCTTATTGCAGCATGAAACGAGTAAGACAAACACAATGCGTTATC
>NC_051418.1:35059461-35059690 GCF_015228065.2 Penaeus monodon
GATCGACATACTGACAGATAAACAAGTAGACCACAGATAGATGTACGAACATGTACTGATATTTCAGCGTAAAAAGCGTATATTTAACTCTTGTTGTCCCAGAGCCGATTACGCCAAGCATTACCCAGCTGAGCAATCCTCTCGGGCCGTCCTGTTATCTTGTGCTAGCTTCAGCCTGGCCTCGTGGCAGGGGAGACATAGAGCTCTCTGTCTGTCTGTCTATATTTCG
>NC_051418.1:35060120-35060626 GCF_015228065.2 Penaeus monodon
CACAGACAGAAATAGAGAGAGATGAAGCGGTTAAAGTTAAATCTTAATCTGGTAATTAAGGACAGGGAAAATATAAACAAACAGATGGGGTTAAATCTTAATCTGATTAATTAACATAATACAGAGGGATTTCCAGCTGTTTAGTCGTCGGGAATGCTGTAGAAAAATGTCCTTGCTAGAGGCTGCAAAGTAGCTTCAGCTCATGTGCTTTAAACTGATTATCGAAATTCGTCATGTTTAAAGGGAAACAGGGTATGAAAAATTCCTCCCAGAGTGTAATATATAGTGTGTGTTGGCGTGAGGTGCAACTGTATGTATGTGTGCGTCGTTGGATGCTGTGAATGCGCATGTGTTTGTCCATCTTAAACTTCTGTAGGTTGGCTTTCGTGAATTGCAAAGTCAGCTGCTATCATCGGTTTGTATGAAAAACCATAATGTCCAATATTTTTGTATATATGTAAAACAATAACATTAAAAACAATAAATCATATAAAACCGGAAACCAC
>NC_051418.1:35060696-35061013 GCF_015228065.2 Penaeus monodon
GTTAGAGAAACGGAGACTATCGCTTTGGGGAATGATTAAATAATGATCAGGGTTATTCTCACAAGCACCCAATTGCAACAACAAGTATGATTGCGCAATTATGAGCTATTTAGAATGTCCGCGCCACTTGGAAATATTAATTCACATCAAACAAACATATATATCGGTTAGTTAACAGGAATCGGGAACCAAAATGAAGCAGAAATTACCAATGAAGTTATCATTATGTTTGCTTATCTTCGAGAAAGTTAAGGATGGCGTAGATAGTTAATTACTTCCATAATGATATATATCTAAATTAATATCTGTAATTAAGC
>NC_051418.1:35061051-35061141 GCF_015228065.2 Penaeus monodon
CTTAAAAGATCCATTGCTATTGTCGAATTAATAGACTTTAAAACCGCTGGGATTTCACGAAAAAAATTCACTCGCCATTAATCTGCTTCG
>NC_051418.1:35061179-35061255 GCF_015228065.2 Penaeus monodon
GGTAATTTCAGCGGATCAAATTCGTCAAACCGATCCGTCAATTAATGGAAAATTATATTATAAAAAATGTATGAAA
>NC_051418.1:35061455-35061753 GCF_015228065.2 Penaeus monodon
GTTATAAGATAAACTCGCCAAAACAAATAAATAATTAAAATGATAAAGTTTTGAGCACGTATCTCCCACCTCATTCGCACATCAAAGACATTTTAAACTTAAACTCTCTTCGTAAACACCGAGGAATTCCCAGCGCCGCATCGAGGTTAAAAAAAAAAAAATCTTTGCCAAAAACAGAAATTCATCGAAGCGGAAACACCAATTCATTTACCGAATTATCCATGGATTGGAAGCTGGATAATCAAATTTGAAATTATTTACCGACTGGTCTGCGGGGGGGGGGGGTATACGTGTCGAG
>NC_051418.1:35062222-35062763 GCF_015228065.2 Penaeus monodon
TGTAAACTCAATCCACTTTGAGAAGTGTATCCTTTAAAACAACATCCACTTGAAAATAACGTCTTGGCAATATCCACCTACGCTTTGGAGAAGAATATGCGCTTACATCCACAAGAATACATTTAATATTCACTTGTACCTTTGTGCGATTCGCAATGACAATCTATTTACAACACTGAAACTGACGCAATATATTTTTCATTTTGCATGACAAATATATTGTACTAATATACTGTTATAGTGATTCACTCGTTGGCTTTGAATGTAAAGCTTAGTATCATCCTTAAAAATTCACTCTGATGATTATCAATTTCCGCTATCTATCAAACTATCTTTTCATCCTCTTTCATCTCAAGTGAATTTCAGAACAAAATACTAGACAGAGATTGCAATTTCAATTAATTATAAACATACTTTCTTTATGTATAATTGCTTTTCATGCAAAAGCGGTTGCAATAATGATGACTTAGTAGACCATGAAAGTGACTTATGGGCAATGCTGATTAATGCTTGATTCTCAGTGGTCAAGAGGTTTAAAAAG
>NC_051418.1:35062947-35063028 GCF_015228065.2 Penaeus monodon
ATAGCGAGGGAGAGAGAGAAGGACGAAGATAAATGAGAAAAAGGGAAAATAAGGATGGTTGAGGGATGAAGTAAGAGGGCG
>NC_051418.1:35063308-35064091 GCF_015228065.2 Penaeus monodon
TCGAAGGAAAACGAAAGGAAAACGAAAGAAAAACGAAAGGAAAACGAAAGGAAAACGAAAGGAAAACGAAAGGAAAACGAAAGGAAAACGAAAGGAAAGCGAAAGGAAAACGAAAGGAAAACAAAAGAAAAAACGGAAAACGAAGAAACGAAAAGAAAACGAAAGGAAAACGAAAGGAAAACGAAAGGAAAACGAAAGAAAAACGAAAGAAAAACGAAAGGAAAACGAAAGGAAAACGAAAGGAAAACGAAAGTAAAACGAAAGAAAAACGAAAGGAAAACGAAAGGAAAACGAAAGGAAAACGAAAGGAAAACGAAAGGAAAATGAAAGGAAATCGAAAGGAAAAACGAAAGGAAAACAAAAGAAAAACGAAAGGAAAACGAAAGGAAAACGAAAGGGAAACGAAAAAAAACGAAAGGAAAACGAAAGGAAAACGAAAGGAAAACGAAAGGAAAACTAAAGAAAAACGAAAGGAAAACGAAAGAAAAACGAAAGGAAAACAAAAGAAAAACGAAAGGAAAACGAAAAGAAAGCGAAAGGAAAACCAACAATGACAAACACATCTAAGTTTAATACTATTAAAATGAAGCGAAAAGGGATTCAGACAAACAATCGAGAACTTATAAAAACAAAAAAAACTTTTATATTTAAACCGGATTTTGAGATTACGGTTCGTCTTCGCTGGAAATTTATTCGATGAAGCGAAAGGAATTGTGATGAAGATGTATTTTAATATTATAATCTGATCTATTATTGTATTTATAAGAATGTGATAAATTAAAA
>NC_051418.1:35066894-35067116 GCF_015228065.2 Penaeus monodon
CGTGGTTTGTTATTGAACGC
Source organism: Penaeus monodon (assembly GCF_015228065.2). NCBI lineage: Eukaryota > Metazoa > Arthropoda > Malacostraca > Decapoda > Penaeidae > Penaeus > Penaeus monodon. Next base: position 35,066,915 of record NC_051418.1, read on the forward strand.
TGAGACGTTTGCACTGGTTGCCTCAAGTTTTTGACTTTTCTCATTAAAAAATTAAGGAAATATAAATCAGGTGCAAATTTAATCGCGCATTAGAATGAAAATATTTGCCATGAATGTCACTGACGTAATGAGAATCGTATATACTCTACCTTGCCTTCTGCTGCAGTTCATATAAAATTGATAAAATCTTGATCAAACTGCA
>NC_051418.1:35069921-35070351 GCF_015228065.2 Penaeus monodon
ATTTTCATTTCCTTTTTGTTTGTTATTGAAACGCTGAGGACGTTTTGCATCTGGTTGCCTCAAGTTTTTGACTTTTCTCATTAAAAAAATTAAGGAAATATAAATCAAGGTGCAAATTTAATCGCGCATTAGAATGAAAATATTTGCCAATGAATGTCACTGACGTAATGAGAATCGTATATACTCTACCTGTGCCTTCTGCTGCAGTTCATATAAAATTGATAAAATCTTGATCAAACTGCAAAATATCAGGTGAAAACAAGTCTTATCTATGTTATGAAGCCTCTGTAGGATTTAAATATAAAGTCTAGATACTCAAAAGCAATTGTGAAATGAAAATGATATATGATACCGGACAGTTATTACTGTAAGAAGCTCATCAAAGGAGAAACTAATTCAATGTTGCTTTTGATACTGACGTTATTGTGCA
>NC_051418.1:35070528-35070670 GCF_015228065.2 Penaeus monodon
AAAAAAAACAAAAAAACATATCAATATATCCTACAGTACTGACCCGATGTCAAAACAATCAAACATATAAAAACACGTCCATTGCTAACGGTAATGATAATAAACCCCTTTTTAATGACATATTCCGAAAACCATTAATATG
>NC_051418.1:35070711-35071151 GCF_015228065.2 Penaeus monodon
ACGTACGCGTTAGCATTAATCAGTAGAAAGACAGCCACAGAATAGCATCACATAGGTCCCATTCCACTTACAGACCCTGGTGGATACTGAGACCCAGAGAATTTTACTTTGTTGATTAAAACGATATAACAAACTGTCGATTTATGGACATATTCGTATAAATATGGGAACGAAAAACTAAATTTACATACACATCGTATCAAATTGTATATGTTGTATGGTGAATAAGTGGATATGCTTAAAAATAAGACTGGGAATCGTATGAATGAAAATGAATGACTGTGAAGAAAATGTATAGCCTCAAGCTTTTGACTTTTTTTTTTTTTAAACAAAAAGCGGAATAAATACGTGAATGAAATATAAATCAAGGTGCAAATCTAATCGCGCCATAGAATGAAAATATGAAAGTAAATACCGTAACTGTACGGTGTTTTCGCAAG
>NC_051418.1:35071318-35071964 GCF_015228065.2 Penaeus monodon
GAAACACACATTAAAAAAGATCACTGTCCATTGAAAATTAATGATTTCGCAAGACACGAAATGATAGATGTAATTAGCATGATATTAAAGTTTCAAAAGTCTTCCATCGTCGCTTAAACTTTGAGTAGAGATGCTAATATAAGAGAAACCATTATTATGTATATATTTTTCATATATTTTTCATTGTTATTTCTTCTAAAGAATTCATTTTTTTCATTGCTTATCTCCTGGGAAAGATGACAAGCCGTGTGAATCTTTAAATACTAAATCCCCGCTAACTGTTTTTTCATAATGGAAAACAGTGACGTTCGTGATTTGTATTAAAACGAAAATATATTCGTTTCCCGATATTACTCTTCAGGTTTGAACGCAGTGTATTCAGTGTAATGTAATATTTTAAGAGGACTGTTCAGAGGGAATTGTGCAGTATCATTCTATATTTTATTTTCCATTGTAGCTTGGTAGTACATTTCATTATTTGCAATGAATGCTCCAGGTTGCAAATTTGCACCATTTATTCTGCGGTTTTCAAATGCTGGTTCTCGTCTTTTGCCTTTCAACTATCATACCTGGAGTTTTAAGTTATCACACCAGTCACTTAAGATGAATTATCATTCAACACTCAAACGCTTTAAGAATTAATAAT
>NC_051418.1:35071988-35072218 GCF_015228065.2 Penaeus monodon
CAGTCTTTCACCGTTGCATTACGGTTAAACACACAAGGGTATTACTTTGATTAAAACGGCTGTTTATGTAAGACCACATAATCCGATTTTACTGCACGAACTGCAACTGTACTTCCTCTGCGTGTAATTCCTTCTCCGGTTCAGAACGGAGGGAATCCCTTCTGAGCATCGGAACGTGACCAGGACTCGAACCCGCCCCTGTCGCGTATTGCCGCCGTTCCATGGAAACG
>NC_051418.1:35072840-35073056 GCF_015228065.2 Penaeus monodon
TTAGATAGATAGAGAAATATATATTAAAAGAAGTTCATTGTCCACGTTTTTCATTTTCTTTCTGCAATTTCCCAGCTTCCGTTTTCATCAAAAGTAACATTTTGCGATTTTTCTCTCCACCGTAAGTCGATCAGCTTAGCCTTGAACCCAACAGAAAATGCTAATCTGCCACATGACGCTCAGAGACGAGAACACAATTTAAAGAGATTAGCAATT
>NC_051418.1:35073120-35073212 GCF_015228065.2 Penaeus monodon
TTAGTCACGCTTTATGAAAATTGAATAGGATAATGTTGTGGCTGTGTGTTATGTATTATTAGTGCAGAAACACGTACACACAACACTGCGGG
>NC_051418.1:35074003-35074217 GCF_015228065.2 Penaeus monodon
CTCTTTTGAACTCATTCTTCAGCATTTCTTTTTAGAAATAATTTCTTTAGAATTATCGATTTCCCGACATATATGTATTCTTTCCACACAGTCATCATATAGCGGTCATGCATTATTCAAAGAATCACCGGACACAGGTCAGCGCTATCCATCACCCTTTTTAGTGTTCGTATTTACTTCCATAAATCATCCATTGTTCACGATCAATAACTTC
>NC_051418.1:35074985-35075240 GCF_015228065.2 Penaeus monodon
CCAGACTTCAGACTAGCGCTACTTCACTTCGACTAATATTTTCAGTACCCGTACTATCTTGAGGCGAACAGGCATAATAATGAAGAAAGAAGGAATTACCCCTGTACGGCTATCTCCTAAAGCTAAAAAGGCGTTTTAAAGTCGGCGCTCGTCAAGCAAAATGAGAGGCGGCGGCGGAAAGGTAACGCGGTATGAGCGCGGCGCAGTAGCAGCCGGCATGCAGTCATGAGACGCGCCGGGCCCGCTCAGAACGTT
>NC_051418.1:35075269-35075401 GCF_015228065.2 Penaeus monodon
CCGCGCGCAGCCGAGTCAAAGGCTATTGAGAGAAGTACGTAAGGATCTTGAATTATTGTCACTCATTGTTTCGTGGAAATTTGTCGATAGTTATGCGTTACGGCCATAAAAAATAATCATTTATAATTCTTT
>NC_051418.1:35075466-35075665 GCF_015228065.2 Penaeus monodon
GGCTTAAAGAATGAGTCATAGCAGACCAATGCAAGGTCCAAAAAAGTTTTTTCAGATACAAGAAATATTTGATTGAAGTTTCGCATAAAAAAGTTTTTTTCTCCTCTCTCTCGCTTCTATCTCCTTCGATTATCTCTTCTACCTCTGTGTTTCCTCCTCTCTTTTGTCCTGCGCTCTATCTATGTCACTGGTCTGTACT
>NC_051418.1:35075707-35075962 GCF_015228065.2 Penaeus monodon
AGTCTGTCTGCTCTGTCGGTTCTCCTTTCTCTCTACTAAGTATCCATTCCATTTCGCCAGAAAATCGCTAAACCTTGCAAATCATTATTCACGAAGAGCGCCATTTTTCCTCTAGTGAATGTCTGATTATTTCCAATAATGATGATATATCACGAAAGACAATAATAGCACAGTGAAATGGATACCAGTGTGACGAGCATCAACACCCACAATAGTAACTAAACATTTTCCTTTTTTTTTACTAACATTTCACCT
>NC_051418.1:35076373-35076893 GCF_015228065.2 Penaeus monodon
GCCCTTCCCCCAAGCAAGATGCGAGCCCCCATCCAGCCTCCCCCTCCCGCCCCCGCCTACTGCTTCCCCCTCCCCCACTGCCTCCTGCACCTCCCCTCCCACTATACTTATCGCTCCTTATAAGATTCGCTTCTCGAAGCACATACGAAGGATTTTCCGCCTCGCAGGATACAGCCGATGTACTTCGGGCGTGCACATCGCCCCCTGGAAGTAGAAGGCGAACGATGGTGAGGAGGCGACAGTGCATGCCATAATGTTTATTCTAAACTAGAAACATCGGCTGAGTCTCCTACTAGAAACATCGGTAGTAGAGAACTAGAACATAGGGTGTTATTGTTATAGTGATGATTAGGCGTTATGCTTACGAACATTGTTGGTGATAGGTAATCTTAATGAAGGTCAGAAGAAATCGTGAATCGTGACCCATAATGCATAATCAGTGTCTTTTAAGTATTGTTAAGACTTACTACTTACGTGTTCTAATTATGATAAGATACTATTGTATGATCCAATCTTTCAG
>NC_051418.1:35077534-35077627 GCF_015228065.2 Penaeus monodon
ATACACAAGCTTAACATCCTTTTGTGTAGGGATTCATAACCACATTTCCCTATTAATTGAAAACAAAGAACAATGAAAAAAAAGATTAGTTGG
>NC_051418.1:35077667-35077936 GCF_015228065.2 Penaeus monodon
ATGAATACCAACCCAACATTAATCGTTTGTCTTTCTTGCCGAAAATCAAGCTCCATTGCAGCATCCAGTGCGAGGCGGACATCCTTTGCAAAGGATTCTGCTACAGCTCCTCACAACTCCTGTGCAAGATCTCCCACATTGACGTCGGCATGGCAGGCAGGAATGCAATTGCAACTCCTGGATTCAACATGTTCTGGACAGGTTGGTTCTGATCTTGTGTGATTTAGATAAAGATAGATTAAGATATGGATCGGATGACACTGAATGGA
>NC_051418.1:35078711-35078985 GCF_015228065.2 Penaeus monodon
TACCCAGCCAGAATAAACAATCATGGACGACAAGCTTGGTAAACAGAGACAGAACCAGTTGTATTTGAGTGTGTGTCTTTGCATGTTAACAACGACGAAGAATATGGAACCACTCATTCCCCCACTCTTCTTATGAGATAGTCACCTGGCTTTCGAATTCTCTTATGCAAATCATCTTGCGATTTAGAATCCAAATTGCGCGTTCTTGTTTTTTGGTGATGATAGATGTCTGTAACTTTTGTCGAGAATACACGATGATACTTTCAATAAGAGA
>NC_051418.1:35079022-35079155 GCF_015228065.2 Penaeus monodon
AGGATCAGTAGAAGAATCAATCATAGCAAGCAACTGGACGATACTGATAATCGATAGAAGGAAACTGTACCATAGTGATATTAATAGTGTAAATATTGATATCAGCGTAAATCAGATTAATAAACAACGATCT
>NC_051418.1:35079199-35079409 GCF_015228065.2 Penaeus monodon
CTGAATCCTAGCAATAACACTAATAACAATCATGATACAAAAATAGTACAGCTACGAATCATAATCATCAATACCCACTCATAACGATAACGATACAGAATAATACACACGACGAATCATTATTTCATATAAACACAGTCACTGGTATTACGAGCATCCCAAACAGCACAGAAGGAATTAACAACGCACAGGCCCATACCCACGAACCAA
>NC_051418.1:35079440-35079710 GCF_015228065.2 Penaeus monodon
ACCATATGAGCGGAAGGTAAACAATAACACACAACACACAAAAAAGCAAATCATTGACATAACGAGAAGAGAAAACAGTTATAACAGCGGAAGAATATGCTCGCAGGTTACGTTCAAAGGTTTTCTTGCCTACGGAGATAATGCTTACGACACTTGCTCTCTCGAAGACCCACTGGTATGCCCAGGAACAGCTGATGCGAACGTAAATGGTTCGTGCAGTTCCCCTTGTATGTCGCGGGGCGTAGGGGGGGTTAGGATTATTATCGGGGC
>NC_051418.1:35080042-35080437 GCF_015228065.2 Penaeus monodon
TTTGTTATAGTATGCTATTATTATTAGGTGTGTATGATACGTATTGCGGTGACTGATTGTGATAAAGGTTCACAGGTCACGTTGGGTGAAGGTTGCATGTTTATTCATCACGTGTTTACTTATGTATCCTATGTCATTTGCTTAGCCTGACAATATTTTTTAATTATCATTATTGTTTTATTTTATATGATTTTTTTCAAAAGACTAAATACAATCCTCTCCTCACATTTGTAGAAATACAGGTATCCGCCAGACTGAATTAAACTAGTAACACATATTCCTAATATACAAATAAAAACAAAGCAATAAATGAAATAGAGGCAAATGAACCGACCTTCCAGCCATTCCGAACGAGGAGAAAGAACCATTCCAGAAACACCACAATCACTACGAAC
>NC_051418.1:35080532-35081151 GCF_015228065.2 Penaeus monodon
CGACCAATGAAGAACCCATTCCCACATTCCAGAACGCAGGAGAGAATGCATTCCCAGCTTCACTCGTGAACACCGGCCAATTCTGGATTCTGGATGATGACGCAACAACGGAAGGCGTTTGGGTGAATACAGATACAAGTAAGTGTGGGAAACACTTACACAGGGTACTAGTGTGAGGTAATGCTTATCAGTACAAGTAAGTGTGAGCAATACTTATACAGGTACAAAGTAAGTCGTGAGGCAATAAGTTATACAGGTACAAGTAAGTGTGGAGGTAATACTATACAGATACAAGTAAGTGTGGGATAACATTTACACAGGTACAAGTCAGTGTGGGGGTAATACTTATACAGTACAAGTAAGTGTTTAAGTAATACTTATACAGGTACCAAGTAAGTGTGAGGTAATATAACAGTTAAGATAATACTAAGAAGGTACAGGATAGGTGTGAAGTGTGACTGAGAGTAAATGTGTAATGGCAGGATGGCCAGATCGATCTGTGCCTGTGAGGGGGATGTCGGGGGGAGGGTGTTGGGGTTATACATGCAGCATAATGTCTATATATATAGACAGAGGGTGTATTGGAAATTACTGAGAGAGGAGAGAGGAGACGAAACGA
>NC_051418.1:35081403-35081633 GCF_015228065.2 Penaeus monodon
GTTAACGACCTTGTACTTAATCCCCTTCCAAGGCGGACCCAATACCCTACGACCAGGTGGATAGTGGCCAACCCGACAAAGCGGTGGAACGGAAGACTGCGCAGAAATTACTTACCAGGGCCCTGTGGAATGACCTCCCTGTACTCTCTATCGTACTATGCTGGTGAATTCCTGTGGCCAGTGTGACAGCTGAAGGACGATATTCGCTGCAGTTACTTGCCTCCTAGGCC
>NC_051418.1:35081684-35081757 GCF_015228065.2 Penaeus monodon
TGGCCCTCTTCCCCAGAATTTCATATAAGCGCAAAATACGTATGCAGTGCGTATAAATGTACTTGATTGAGGT
>NC_051418.1:35082423-35082766 GCF_015228065.2 Penaeus monodon
GGTGCGTGTTTGGCGTGTGGTATACAATTATACAATTATAGTGTATGGATATATAGATGGATACACAAGCAAGTGTCCCCAGGATATGAAAAACTGTTCCGAGATCTTCAAGAAAGAAAATTTTGGAATCACGATCTAGTAATCACTCATACAGATGCAAGAAAAAATCATAGTAGTCTATATAAACTGCTTCCTTTTCTTAGGTTGATAGTTTCATACACGATTAATAACAATAATTCTTGCGATTGGCAAAAAATAAATTTTTACAATAGTTGCTCATAGATTTCTTTTTCTATGAGAATGTCATAGAAAATGGTTAGGGAAAACTGAAACAAAGAGTTTG
>NC_051418.1:35089690-35089972 GCF_015228065.2 Penaeus monodon
CAGTTGAAAAAACCCGGATGTTAAAGTCCTCTAGATAACTGCCCATTGCCTTTCCTCGGTCTCAAATATCTGTAATTTTCTCGCCTACTGCCACTTCTCCAGGCTGTTCTTCCTCTTCGTTATAATTCTTAGAGGTATTAGCTAACGCAGTCTGCTATTTGGAGTTTTTTCTTCGTGTTTCATTTTTCCTTTCTTTCTTTCTTTCTGTGTTTATTTTTTTTTTAATTTTATTTTATTTTTTTATCTTTTTCTATTTCTTTAGTTTTCCTTTTTTATGTATAT
>NC_051418.1:35090202-35090334 GCF_015228065.2 Penaeus monodon
TAATTAAAGGACATGAGATAACGTATCGGCAAGACGATAATCCTCGGAACTGACCAACTGAAAAATGAAAAAAGTTCAATGCTTATTTTGATTTTAAATATTGTCGCTCTGAAATTATACACTTTGTTACTG
>NC_051418.1:35091443-35091757 GCF_015228065.2 Penaeus monodon
GAGAGTGACAACGTGGGAAATAAATGTATATATTAGCAGCAAAGTGTATCAGTATCTTTCCCACACTGACTATCCATGGCAGCGCTGGATAAAAGGATATCAAACCTTACTTTTCAGGTAGATTTTTGTTTCCCGATGTTTGCTTTTCGTGGGACAAAGCTCTGAAATAGTTTCGGCGAGCAGGTTCATCTTCCCTCGAGGTCGTATTCAAAGCCACCGCAGGCCCGCGGTTTGCGCACATTTGGCCCACACTTATCTGCGATTTAAAAAATTACTATTCTTCCATACTCTGCACACACACATACTGTGTATTT
>NC_051418.1:35091913-35092200 GCF_015228065.2 Penaeus monodon
AATGGGTGTTGGGGGGTTTTGGTTGTTTGAGGTTTTTTCAAATCATAATGTTTCAGCTTTTCTTTTCTTGGTAATTTAATGGTTGAATTTAAAAATTAAGTAAAATTCCTGTTGGTGTAAGAGAAAATAAGAGGATTTTAAGCAATTTTTTTTAATTTTCTCCAATATTAAAAAAGAGGGGAAGAAAGGGAAAAGATTAGAATTTATGATTCTAACCATTAAAAACAAAAAGTCAAAGGGAATTATGATTAATTGTGATTTTATTCCAATGCATCCGTTAGTGCGTT
>NC_051418.1:35092235-35092337 GCF_015228065.2 Penaeus monodon
TGTCTCCTTTTGTGTGTGTGTGTGCATTATGGACATTCATATGATCATCTTTCCCTCATTATTTGTACATTCAATAATTGTTCACATCAGTGGTTTACAGCT
>NC_051418.1:35092369-35092672 GCF_015228065.2 Penaeus monodon
CGTGAAACCTTAAAGAGAAAATATTGCAGCCAATTTTCTAGATATTGGTCGTGTTCATTTCAGGAATTTCCTAAAAGCCACGCATGACCTCAAACACCTATTTGTTACTATTACTTGAAGAAATCTCATAAAGATTGCAGTTTTTTTCCCAAAATCCAAAATTATGGAAAGAAGTTGGAATTATTATACATAGAACAGCCGATGACGAGGAGCCCGGATGTGTCGGAAGGTTGAGAAAGGGATCGCGAGTGTAAAGAGGTTGCGAACCGCTGGGTCATATGATTATTTTTTTGCATATATAAC
>NC_051418.1:35092773-35093026 GCF_015228065.2 Penaeus monodon
TCTCTCTATCTCTCCCTGTGCAATCTTTATTTTTTTTATCATTTTAAACGTTTCATGTATCACTTGTCTCTCTCATTTCGTTGTTTTTATGCCTAATGATTATATTACTACCACTGATTTTTTTTATCATTTCCTCAAATATCTATTTTATCTATCTCTCCCTGATTATCATTGCCACTTACCTACTAATTTTCCATTATTAATACAATCTCCAGTTATCTAATTCACCCTTTCTTAAAGAGGCGATGGTTAG
>NC_051418.1:35093043-35093267 GCF_015228065.2 Penaeus monodon
CGGAAGGTTAATATAACCCAACTCACCTTTGGTACTATTCCTAGATTAGCGCCTACTGACTTAGAAGGATAAGCGAAGTTCGTTAAGATCAAGTGATACAGCTTTCCGTCGATCGCCGCCAGGATGCAGGGCAGCGCGAGCACGCCCCAGGTGGCGATCAAAGGGATCCTCATTCTGCTGTTCGGCAAAGGCTGGAATGCAACTTTGGGTCGGTATAAATGTGC
>NC_051418.1:35095829-35096067 GCF_015228065.2 Penaeus monodon
CCAGATGTACCATATATAATATAGTATAACCCCCGTACACCTGTAGCGTACATAACCATGCATAAAACTTCCGCTAAGTCACCACTCAGTCATATGCAAAACTTACCCACACGTTGGCTCGGTTCTCCGCTCCCGCCGGCCTCCTCGAACGGACTGCGAGGCGGTGCCAGGTCAGCCCGGCACTGTGCCACATCGATCTCCTGGGATTTTTTCTCATCTTACAGAAAGCAGCGGATCA
>NC_051418.1:35096266-35097011 GCF_015228065.2 Penaeus monodon
GTATTATATATAATATATTTAGTATATGATTTATACCAAGATTACTATTATAATAATAATCCCGACGACGTACCACCTAAATAAAAGCACTTCCTCTTTATTCACCTCTCCTCTTCTAACTTTCCCATCTCTTCTCGTTCTCCCTCCCGCTCCTCCTTTCGACTTTTCTGCAGCTTTCATTCAGCTCCACTCTCCACTATTCGATTTCTCCTTTTCTCATCTTACCCTTTTCGATCTTTTCTTTCTCTTTATTCTTTCTCCACTCCAATTCATATTAATTGTATTATGTTCGTTTTCATCTATTTATCAATCGCTATTAACACTTCCTTTTCCTTTTCTCCCGCCTCACTTCCCCTCCCCCTCCTTTCTCTTTTCCCCTTCTCCTTCTCCCTGTTCCCTCCTCTCTCTCTTTTCACCTCCTCTTCTCCCTTTCCCCGCTCTCTCGTCTCTTTCAACCTCCCAATCCCCTTTCTCACCCCTCTCTCTCTTTCACCCTCCTCCTTCTCCCTTTCCCCTCCTCTCTCTCTCTTTCACCCTCCTCCTTCTCCCTTTCTCCTCCTCTCTCTCTCTTTCACCCTCCTCCTTCTCCCTTTCTCCTCCTCTCTCTCTCTTTCATAGGATTCCAAGCACAAATGGTCCGTCGAACATCAAAATATAAACAGTGCAATCCCATGTAATATCATATTACATGGAAACTGTAATCTTATCGTACTAACGAATGAAACGGAATTATAATAGAAATTAA
>NC_051418.1:35097038-35097118 GCF_015228065.2 Penaeus monodon
AAATTAATCAATGATGTCTGTGCATGAATCGTTTTTTCGGCCCTGCCTTTCCTGAAATATATTATACATACACTCACGCA
>NC_051418.1:35097216-35097498 GCF_015228065.2 Penaeus monodon
CTTTATGATGCGTATCATATAACATACATGTATATATACCTGTAGGCCCCGTTTTCGCTAGACAGCAAAGGCAGCATCCTCGTATACCTCCATCTTGGGTGGATTGGATCAAATCTCCTTAGAAACTGGTTTACCAAATATGGGATTTTACTTTGATTCATGAGTGCCGTTACAAGGTCTGTGTGTAGACATAACACTAAGACAACTAAATACATGAGTTATGGAGAATCTCATATGTAATGGCAGGCTGTTTCGTGGGTAGCTGGCGGGGGGGGTCGATGA
>NC_051418.1:35099973-35100951 GCF_015228065.2 Penaeus monodon
ATCTTGGTCTGCAGTTGTGAAGTTAAATAAAAGGGAATTCCACATCTGCAGTTCTGCTGAGTTGTGTCACTGACTGACGGCGTAACCTTGAAAACCAGCTTTTGATGTTTGTGTTTATTTTTCTACAATTTCCCGCCCTGCGTCGTGTGCATTCATATCCAGTCATATTTTGGCTTTGGTTTCTACGAAGAATTATTGCGAAGTATTCTTTTTTTTTCCTCTAATAATTCTTCCGGGCATGTGCGCTGATGTTCACAGAACTAAGCGATTTTTTTTCTATTTTTTTATCGAGGATTTGTTTATGATTTGCGCCGTGCAACATCTTGATAGATAGAATAAACATTTACACCGATATAGATCCCATGGTAATAAGTGAATTTAATGACAAACTAAAGGCTGCAAATAAATCTTACATATATGTAATGACGATCACATTACTCTTCAAATATATTAGACTACCGTGTGGCACTCATACGTCTGTTGCCATTGCGTCAGCTGTGAAGATACGAGATGCCTTTGTACTTTTCTTTTAAATAAATGCAGTAAATATGTAGGGAATGAGCTCATTAATTTCAACAAAAAATAAAGGGCCTTTAGCTTTTCTTTCATTTGAGTAAATATCGATTGTCTTGATTCGCAAATACATCTCTAACCGCAAAAGTTCACTGACAGACAATTTGTGTCTGAGAATCGACAGAACTTTCAGACAGGTCTAAAGGAGGTATCCCGCATGCATGAGGAGTGTCTTTCAGATGTCCCTATTACATTAAGACAACAGTAATGCAAATTTACACAATGTGAAGATAATCCTGCGTCGGAAATAACAAGGAAAAGCTGGGAGGCCCTTTTTTTTGACTGTTGCCGTTTCCTAAACTCTGCTGCTATTTCCTATTCACTCGTAGAAGGATTCGCTTTGATTTGTCCTTATGAGACGCGGATATCTATAATGCAACATTTCCTGTGCTGAAGATTAATCCG
>NC_051418.1:35101031-35101418 GCF_015228065.2 Penaeus monodon
GCCGCGCATACCACTTTACAGATAAGCATGATACCATTTTACAGATGAACGTGCTAAAATGTGTAGAATCCATAGTATTCAGTGACTTTGAAATATAAAGGAGTTCGAAACGACATACTGCCATTAGAGGAATGTAAAAATAGGAACTTGGCCTCCACGTGAGTTGTGACACAAGGAAAAGTTTGTAGATTTCTTTTACTCTTGTGCGCTGGCCTGTATCAGCCGAGGCTGCCCGGCGTTCTCTCCTGTCGTGACTACGGAGAGCATTCGGATGCCGATGGATAGGGGGGGGGGAACTTAGAGCACAGCCCCTACACTAGACAATACAGTGTATATTATTCATTTTTACCTCGCAGTTTCCTTGGTATCTCCCATGTGAACTAGAGG
>NC_051418.1:35101486-35101810 GCF_015228065.2 Penaeus monodon
AAAGCAATTATATCGGCGGATGTTAGTGAACATTTTAGGAAATATCAAGCAGGTCATTTCCTTCTGAGTGAGAAAAAAAGATGCGCTAGATTAAGAAATTAAGAAGTCAGTTATTTTCGAATAAGAAGTCAGTTATTTCATTTTCTGTGTATGATATTTCAAATGAGTTATTTGAGGAATTTTAAGAAATATTTGCTTTAGGGTAAGAAATAACAGCCGGCAAGTCAAGACAAGGACGACCTGTGACGGTGTGGCCGAAGGGGGGGGGGGGCGCTCGGCGGGAGCGAACAGGAAGTAACTTGTATGATTATGTCAGACATATAA
>NC_051418.1:35102029-35102219 GCF_015228065.2 Penaeus monodon
TATAGCCTTTACTATAGCCTGAGAAATTAGCAACCAACAACCCGACTACGATGACCACCAATCAGCCCTCGCCGGTCTCCTCAAGCAGGCCGAACACACCAAGTGAACATTAACCTCAACAAAACCGTCGTGTTGCCCCACTCTCGGCAACCACACACTGAAGTTGTTCACCCCAACAAATTATTAAGGG
>NC_051418.1:35103571-35103786 GCF_015228065.2 Penaeus monodon
CTAGATTAGCAAATGAGATGGCAAGACAATACATACATGCATACATATGCTCGTATATGAAAGAACAGTTGCATTACCAACAGGAATGTGCTGAAGTCGGAAATATTTTATTATTTGATATTGTTTTGACTTGCATATACGAAGAATTTGACAAAGCAATGTGTTGCGTGGCGTCTACGTGTGTTCAGTTTTATAAGATTATCATTTTATTGTTA
>NC_051418.1:35103982-35104130 GCF_015228065.2 Penaeus monodon
TGCATGTATACAGAGAGCCCTTTCTCCTGTTCAGATTCCTGATTTGTTGTCATCATATATAATATCTGTTTTATCAACGACTCATATATCACATAATGTAACCGAAAGTCAACAGGTCAGTCATATGACTAGCCAGAAAAGGCTAACA
>NC_051418.1:35105651-35105737 GCF_015228065.2 Penaeus monodon
CAAACACACACGTGTCAAAATTTGTGGAGAGACCAAGCATGAATAATATGATAATTTTCAGTCAATAACTGGAGTAGACTCGACTG
>NC_051418.1:35105830-35106202 GCF_015228065.2 Penaeus monodon
CACGTTGTTTATGTTGACAATCCTATGATTACTTCCTGACAAAGATATTAATAGCAGAAACAATGCTAGCCGTTATAGTGATACGAAAATGATAGTAAAATTAAACGTATCGGCAATAAAAACGATAAATGAATTTTTCCCAGGTGCAAAACGACAGCAAATGCAGAGATATCTTACTTGCAATGAGAGACACAAGCATAGGCAAGGGAGGGAGAGACAAAATTTAGAATTAGGCCCACTGTCTGAACAGAAGATTGGCCTATTCCTGTGTTCATCTTAAACCAAACTGTAAAGTGATTATGTGCAGTGAATTATGATAAAGAAAGTTACACAAGGATGATTATATAACGGTGATATCGACCCCGCTAGATT
>NC_051418.1:35106259-35106506 GCF_015228065.2 Penaeus monodon
CAATGTTGGACAGGATGCTTACCTTTGATGAATCTTGAAACTATACATCCATTTAATCACAGTATGTATTTTTTTAATAATCATGTTGACAAATCCGCTAATTAACCAAGAAGTTAATGAAACAACGTTAGATAAAAATTATGCTAATTATGTCCAACATTTAACTTCGCTGTTCATCAATTTGACAAAAATAAAACTTCCAATACACTTTTTTTAATAAAAGCAAAGATCCAAAAGATCAAACAGA
>NC_051418.1:35106674-35106975 GCF_015228065.2 Penaeus monodon
CTCTCTCGCTCCCCTCTCTCATATACATAAAAAAGGAAAACTAAAGAAATAGAAAAAGATAAAAAAAAAAATAAAATTAAAAAAAAAATAAACACAGAAAGAAAGAAAGAAAGGAAAAATGAAACACGAAGAAAAAAATCCAAATAGCAGACTGCGTTAGCTAATACCTCTAAGAATTATAACGAAGAGGAAGAACAGCCTGGAGAAGTGGCAGTAGGCGAGAAAATTACAGATATTTGAGACCGAGGAAAGGCAATGGGCAGTTATCTAGAGGACTTTAACATCCGGGTTTTTTCAACTG
>NC_051418.1:35110863-35111190 GCF_015228065.2 Penaeus monodon
CAAACTCTTTGTTTCAGTTTTCCCTAACCATTTTCTATGACATTCTCATAGAAAAAGAAATCTATGAGCAACTATTGTAAAAATTTATTTTTTGCCAATCGAAAGAATTTTGTATTAATCGTGTATGAAACTAATCAACCTAGAGAAAAGGAAGCAAGTGTATATAGACTACTATAGATTGTTCTGCATCTGTATGAGTGATTTACTAGATCAGTGATTCCAAAATTTTCTTTCTTGAAGAATCTCAGGAACAGTTTTTCATAATCCTGGGGACACTTGCTTGTGTATCCATCTATATATCCATACACTATAATTGTATAATTGTAT
>NC_051418.1:35112066-35112358 GCF_015228065.2 Penaeus monodon
GGCCTAGAGCAAGTAACTGCAGCGAATATCGTCCTTCAGCTGATCACACTGAGCCACAGGAATTTCACAAGCATAGTAGCGAGAGAGAGTACAGGGGAGGTCATTCCACAGGGCCTGGTAAGTAATTTCTGCGCAGTCTTCCGTTCCACCGGCGTTGTCGGGTTGGCCAACTATCCACCTGGCGTAGGGTAGTGGGTCGCCTGGAAGGGGATTAGTACAAGGGTCGTTAACGTAGTTGTAGTTAGGAAGGTTGGTTGTTCGTGTGTGGTTGTGGGTGTGGGTGACATGTAAT
>NC_051418.1:35112564-35113030 GCF_015228065.2 Penaeus monodon
AGTAAATTTCCAATACACCCTCTGTCTATATATATAGACATTATGCATGCATGTATAACCCCCAAACACCCTCCCCCCCTACATCCCCCCCACACACAGATCGATCTGGCCATCCTGCCATTACACATTACTCTTAGTCACACTTCACACCTACCTGTATCCTTCTTAGTATTATCTTAACTGTTAATATTACCTCACACTTACTTGTACCTGTATAAGTATTACTTAACACTTACTTGTATCTGTATAAGTATTGCCTCACACTTACTTGTACCTGTATAAGCATTACCTCACACTAGTACCTGTGTAAGTGTTATCCCACACTTACTTGTATCTGTATTCACCCAAACGCCTTCCGTTGTTGCGTCATCAGCCAGAATCCAGAATGTGCCGGTGTTCACGAGTGAAGCTAGGAATGCATTCTCTCCTGCGTTCTGGAATGGTGGGAATGGTTCTTCATTGGTCG
>NC_051418.1:35113134-35113207 GCF_015228065.2 Penaeus monodon
GTGATTGGTGTGTTTCTGGAATGGTTCTTCTCCCCCGTTCTGGAATGGCTGGGAATGGTCGTTCATTTGCCTC
>NC_051418.1:35113240-35113326 GCF_015228065.2 Penaeus monodon
AGGAATATGTGTTTACTAGTTTATTCAGTCTGCGGATACCTGGGATTTCTACCAATGTGAGGAGAGGATTGTAGTGTAGTCTTGAA
>NC_051418.1:35113874-35114582 GCF_015228065.2 Penaeus monodon
CGCCCCGATAATAATCCTAACCCCCCCTACCCCCGCGACATACCAGGGGCACTGCCAACGAAGCATTTACGTTCCAGCAGCTGTTCCTGGCATCCCAGTGGGTCTTCGAGGAGGCAAAGTGTCGATAAGCCTTATCTCCGTAGCGCAAGAAACCTTTGGACGTAACCTGCGAGCAGTATTCTCCGCTGTTATAACTGTTTTTGCGTTCTCGTTAGTATCAATGATTTGCTTTTTGTGTGTTGTGTGTTATTGTTACCTTCCGCTCATATGGTTGTTTGTGTGTTCTCGTTAGTGTTAGTGATTGTGTGTTCGTGGGTTATGGGCTGTGCGTTGTTAATTCCTTCTGTTGCTGTTTGGGTATGCTCGTAGTACCAGTGACTGTGTGTTTATATGAATAATGAATAATGATTCGTCGTGTGTAATTATTCTGTATCGTTATCGTTATGAGTGGGTATTGATGATTAATGATTCGTAGCTGTAATATTTTTTGTATCATGATTGTTATTAGTGTTGTTGATATGATTCAGAATGTTAATGTCTTGTAATGCTGTCGATCTGATGATTATGATTA
Organism: Penaeus monodon; assembly: GCF_015228065.2. Lineage (NCBI taxonomy): Eukaryota > Metazoa > Arthropoda > Malacostraca > Decapoda > Penaeidae > Penaeus > Penaeus monodon. Next base: position 35,114,446 of record NC_051418.1, read on the forward strand.
TAGTAGTCGTTGTTATTAATCTGATTTACGCTGATATCAATATTGACACTAGTAATATCACTATTGTACAGTTTCCTTTATATCGATTATCATTATCAGTCAGTTGCTTGCTATGATTGATTCTTCTACTGATCCTA
>NC_051418.1:35114622-35114866 GCF_015228065.2 Penaeus monodon
TCTTTATTTGAAATATCATCGTGTGATTCTCGACAAAAGTACAGTCATCTATCATCATCCCAAGAACCGCAATTTGGATTCTAAATCACAAGATGATTTGCATAAAGAGAATTCGAAAGCCAAGGTGACTGAATAAGAAAGAAGTGGGGGGAATGAGTGAGTTCATATGTCTTCGTCGTTGTTAAAAATGCAAAGACACAAACACGCAAATACATACTGGTTCTGTCTCTGTTTACCAGCTTGG
>NC_051418.1:35115764-35116033 GCF_015228065.2 Penaeus monodon
TCCATTCAGTGTCATCCGATCCATATCTTAATCTATCTTTATCTAAATCACACAAGATCACAACCAACCTGTCCAGAACATGTTGAATCCAGGAGTTGCAATTGCATTCCTGCCTGCCATGCCGACGTCAATGTGGGAGATCTTGCACAGGAGTTGTGAGGAGCTGTAGCAGAATCCTTTGCAAAGGATGTCCGCCTCGCACTGGATGCTGCAATGGAGCTTGATTTTCGGCAAGAAAGACAAACGATTAATGTTGGGTTGGTATTCAT
>NC_051418.1:35116073-35116147 GCF_015228065.2 Penaeus monodon
CCAACTAATCTTTTTTTTTCATTGTTCTTTGTTTTCAAATTAATAGGGAAATGTGGTTATGAATCCCTACACAA
>NC_051418.1:35116628-35116794 GCF_015228065.2 Penaeus monodon
AGTTCTTATCATAATTAGAAACGTAAGTAGTAGTCTTAACAATACTTAAAAGCATGATTACTGCGATTATGGTCACGATCACCATTTCTTCTGACCTTCATGAAGATTACCATCACCAAAATGTTCGTAACATAACGCCACATCACTAGTAACAATAACACCCGAT
>NC_051418.1:35116849-35117000 GCF_015228065.2 Penaeus monodon
TTATAAACATTATGCATCACTTCCCTCCTCACCATCGTTCGCGCTTCTACTTCCAGGGCGATGTGCGACGCCCTAGGACATCGGCTGTATCCTGCGAGGCGAAAATCCTTCGTTTGTGCTTCGAGAGCGAATCCTATAAGGAGGAAAAGAA
>NC_051418.1:35117396-35117468 GCF_015228065.2 Penaeus monodon
GTGGGCGTTGAGGTGAAATGTTAGTAGTAATGTTTAGTTACTATTGTGGGTGTTGATTCTTCTCAACACTGG
>NC_051418.1:35117528-35117613 GCF_015228065.2 Penaeus monodon
GACATTCACTAGAGGAAGAAATGGCGCTCTTCGTGAATATGATTTGCAAAGGTTTACGATTTTCTGCAAATGGAATGGATTACTT
>NC_051418.1:35117789-35117864 GCF_015228065.2 Penaeus monodon
ATCGAAACTTCAAATATTTTGTACTGAAAAAAACTTTTTGGACCTTGCATTGGTCTCTAGACTCATTCTTAAGCC
>NC_051418.1:35117896-35118047 GCF_015228065.2 Penaeus monodon
CGAAAAAAAAATCTTCTTTCATTAATTCTTAACAAAAGAATTATAAATATTATTTTTTATGGCCAACCAAACTATCGACAAATTTCCACGAAACAAGAGAACAAAGAATCAAATCCTACTTACTTCTCCAATTAGCCTTTGACCCTGCGCC
>NC_051418.1:35118073-35118282 GCF_015228065.2 Penaeus monodon
ACGTTCTGACCCCGCGCTCTCTGACCTTCCGGCTGCTACTGCCCGGCGCTCCAACCGCGATTCCTTTCCCCCGCCCGCCCTCATTTATTGACGAAGCGCCGACTTTAACGCCTATTTAGATTTCGGAGATAGCGACAGGGGGAATTCCTTCTTTCTTCATTAATTATGCCGTTCCCTCAGATACGGGACAAAATATAGTCGAAGAAGTA
>NC_051418.1:35118806-35119023 GCF_015228065.2 Penaeus monodon
AAGTTATTGATCGTGAACAATGGATGATTTATGAGAAGTAAATACGAACACGTAAAAAGGGTGATGGATAGCGCATGACCTGTGTCCGGTGATTCTTTGAATAATGCATGACCGCTATATGATGACTGTGTGGAAAGAATACATATATGTCGGGAAATCGATAATTCTAAAGAAATTATTTCTAGAAAAGAAATGCTGAAGAATGAGTTCAATAGAG
>NC_051418.1:35119647-35119966 GCF_015228065.2 Penaeus monodon
TTACATGAAAAGAAAAAAAAATTTATAGCGTCTTCGAGGTTGCTCTAGAAACACGGGCTGCGTCAGAGTGCTGTTCCCCCGCCCTCACCAACAGCCTGGAACCGTGGCAGCTGGTGCAATCGCTTTAGATTTCGTTTCAGCTTGGCCTTACTCCTGAATTTTTGTCGCTTGCGGGAAACTCATTTTGGTTCTCATTTTCCCTGTATTTTTGGTCTGTTTTTCCTGTACGTATTTTCACTTTTTCGTATCCGCGTTAATTCTTGTGTGTGTGTGTATATTTGCGTGTTTGCTTACACGTAGGGTGAAGTATTTGTACAAC
>NC_051418.1:35122937-35123125 GCF_015228065.2 Penaeus monodon
CTGGTTTGTAAAATAGACGGCATTTCTAAATTATGACTTCTAGAATTGTTAGATGGTAATGAAACTGCATTTAAAAGAGGTTTCTGGAACGGTGAGTATTTTTTTTTTTTTTTTGCCTAGTTTTCCAACAAAAGCAAAAAGTGACATTAGTGAAATACGTTAAATGGTTTCTTTTAATGGGGCGATAG
>NC_051418.1:35124092-35124573 GCF_015228065.2 Penaeus monodon
CATGTGAAAAAATATCTCACTGTAATTCTTCATAGGTACCATTGGAAAAATGTAAAGACTTAAATAACGAAATCATAAATAACGAAAAGTTGGCCTCACGACTAACACGAGAATATTCAGATCATGTTACTCAGTGACACAATGCATTGATATCATAAACGCGAAATTCTCTTTCATCTATCGCACACTTGCAACATTGAAACAAATATATGGACAGATAGAAGGATAAATAAAGATCTACAGTAATGAAGGCATGGGGGGGGGGATTGGCATGCATCTCCTCCCTCATTTATTGATTGTGCAATGTTGACAAGCTTCAGGATTGGCTTATCGACATCACTAGCATTAGAAAAAGGTAAAAATTTTCACGTTGCAAAACGCAAAGGGAAATCTCTTTGAAAACTCTGGCAACCTTTTTCAAACCACAATATATTACCTCTATGAAATATTCACCAATGCAAAATCTTAAAATATCATACTC
>NC_051418.1:35126529-35126670 GCF_015228065.2 Penaeus monodon
TATATCCGTCTACAACAATTCTACAGTACTACAACTACTTCTATTGCTGAACCTCTCAAATGCATTGCTCTAAACTTTTAAAGCACGATGTCTGTTAAAACTGATTTATTAAGAGAAAATAAAGATAGGCAAAAGATGATT
>NC_051418.1:35131243-35131530 GCF_015228065.2 Penaeus monodon
ACAAAACCAAACCGACAGAATGATTACATGTCTGTCAGTGCGTGTCTGAGTGCGCACCCAATTTCCTCCTCAACCCAGCCTCTCCTCATCCTTCTCTCCTATCCTAGGAATCCGAACACGGTCCCTAATCAGCCCCATCCTTCAATCCTTACTCCGCGCATTGAATTCCGGTTCTTATGCACCTCCAGCAGAAGGACGATAGTTCTGTGGACGCTACTTCTCTTGCCTCAAGCGATCTCTTACGTAAACTGTGGTTGGCTTGGTCCGCTTGGCTGGGCAACTTTTTC
>NC_051418.1:35133002-35133074 GCF_015228065.2 Penaeus monodon
TAATCCCGCACTTGTCCCGATTCTAAAAAAAAAAAAAGTTATTTACCGGATATCACAACTATTACAAAAAAA
>NC_051418.1:35133236-35134399 GCF_015228065.2 Penaeus monodon
CCGAGAGAAAAAATATATCCAGTTCCTTGCCTATACGATGACCTGTATCCCGTCGTTATAGAACAGCCAGCTAATTAACCTGTCACCTTAATTACTCCCTAAGAAAACCCCATCTTCTTGTGCATCTGGCAACTGGAGGACGTTTAAAGCTGGCTGCCGTAGGAAGAGACTCTCAGTGTGGTTTGCAAGGCGAGTGAAAGAGGTTGTCTCTACTTTTGTGAATTTTTTTTCCCTGTCGAAATGGCTTATCTTACGAGTTTTAGCTGGTGAGTAGTGGGTGTTTTTATCGCCCGTTATTTTTCTTCTCGCGGTTTCTTCTCGTGTATTGCTTATATATAGATAGATATACTTTTTTTTTGTCTTATCAAAACATATTCCGAACAGACGAGGTGATGATTGGATGGATGAAAATGAATATAGAAAAAAAAAAAAATTATATACTATATACTAGGAAAATATGGGTCAAATCAGGCCATATTGTCTCCCCCCCCCCCCTAAAAAAATGCAAATAAAAACAGGCTATGCTACACTCCCATACCGATCTAGGAATCTGCAACGAAAAAACGAACGGACAGCGATGTAAAAAAAAAAAAAAAAGTGAAGGCGCGTTTGTTTCTTCCGCCAAAGGGATCTTATTTGAGACTCTAACGATCAAAAAAATGAAAATAAAAATCGTGAAATTACTCGTGGTGTAGACTTTTACAAGTTGCTCATCACTAGAGAATTTCTTTTAAATGCAGTCGTTAAAAGAACAAAAGCCTTCACCGAAGAAAGTCTCAAAAAATATATATAAAAACCTCGGTATGCTTAAATTATCGCAAAAAAAAAAAAATACATAGCGATTGGCAGCTCTGATGTTACGGAAAATATTATTTTAAAACGAACATCAGAATGTTTGCGTTTTATATCATACCTCTATTTTCTATTATTTTTTATACACCTAATTAATATCGAGAACTGATTCTTAATCCCAGTTACTTTGAGCATTTGTCAACCTAAGTCCAGATGGCATTCTGAGGTACGGAATCCTCTGGGTCTAGACTGCGTGAAATTGATGGATGAAAACGATCAGGTGATGTGGAGATCAAGTGGATTGCTCATGGCGATTGATAACGGTTTAGTCTGTTCATTTCTTTTTTCTCTCGTTTTTTCTGTCTGGTTGG
>NC_051418.1:35134608-35134897 GCF_015228065.2 Penaeus monodon
GTTGTAATTGCATCACTGGGGATTTCAACGCCTTGATAATGATCAGAACATTGCCACTAGAAGCCGTTGATCTTAATTTACGTTACTAAACCTTTTTTTTTTCTTTTGATATGACGGATAGATATTTGTCTAATCTTAAAATAGTCCGCCCTAATCACCTACCTTGTTGTCTTATTTTTTTAATTATTATTCTTTATTTCCGCGGCTAAATTTACCAAAAATTGCAAAAAGTTTCTTCATTCCCTCTGCATATGGCGGCCTCGCGCACGGCTGTTGTCTTTGTGGCCAG
>NC_051418.1:35135490-35135593 GCF_015228065.2 Penaeus monodon
AGCCTCAGACGGCCGCAAAGGCACCAAACCGCCAAAGCAGAATTGATGAAGAGAACATTTGCTTGGTGATTTTAGCCACGAAAAAATAACGATTCATTAAAAG
>NC_051418.1:35136162-35137119 GCF_015228065.2 Penaeus monodon
GGTGGTGGAAGACAAAGGTCATACACGGGTTGAAGGTCACAGCTGATTCAAGTTGAAATTAGTCTATAGATACCCAGAGTCTGGCTCTTCTTTGTGCCCCTGTTCCTAGTATGCTTCCTCCCATTAATCGCTAGCATACTAAAGTAAATATATCAATGGCCGGGAGAACTCATGAATGACAGGGAGATAAATAAGTCACTAGCAAAACAAATGACTCACTAGGAAATAAATCAGATCGCTAGCAAATTAAGGGAAAATCACTAGGGAAAAAGAAAAGTAAATCACTAGCAAATCATACAAATCACTAGGAAATCACTAGCCAGACACAACCCTGGCAAAGCAAACGAAACTTTTCGCAAAAAAGATCCTTTTCGCCCTCTGGTCGAACGAATCCCAATTGGCTCCGAGGGATTTTGAGGAGGAGGGTCTTTACAGGTCGCCAGCCAGGCAGTCGCAACCTCACCCCCTTCCCCTCCTCCTGGCACCCCGAATTTACTCAAAGCTTCCTTAACGCATCCTGTCTGATCTCGCGTTCTTCCTCCACCCACCCTCCTCCCTCCACCCGCCCTCCTCCCTCCACCCGCCCTCCTCCCTCACCCCGCCCTCCTCCCTCCCCCCGCTCCTCCCTCCCCACCCTCCCCCGCCCCCACCTCCTCTCCCCCGCCCTCCTCCCTCCCCCCGCCCTCCTCCCTCCCCCCGCCCTCCTCCCTCCCCCCACCCTCCTTCCTCCTCCCTCCAGCGTTCTTCAATCCGTTTCCTCCTTCAGGAAGGTCGTGGCGGTGCTGGCGTGTCTGGTGCTTGGCGAGGACGTCTTGGCGAGAGCTGCTTCTGACGACGCCTTCCTGATCCGCGGCGAGTGTCCCATTATCCAGCTGGAGCCGACCTTTGACAAGCAGCAGGTGGGTATCTTGGGGTGTCGTTGAGGCCATCCGCAGGTGGTGTGGTTGAGGTGTGTGT
>NC_051418.1:35137453-35137604 GCF_015228065.2 Penaeus monodon
ACATGCGTATAAGAGTGAGTATAGTTATATCTAACAGTAAATATGTCAAGAGGGTCCTCCAAGGCAAAGAAACTAAATGTTAACCTCAATGTTAACAATCTGTATGTACGAAAATAGACGCTCATATACTGCAAGAAATCAGGATTCTGGA
>NC_051418.1:35138082-35138223 GCF_015228065.2 Penaeus monodon
ATCTGCGGACCCTCGGGAAATGCGAACGAACAGCTGATGCTGAAGGCTTTGACCAGACGCAGAAGAACAGGACTGGTAGTAGTAACAACATATCAATAACGATAAAAGTAAAAGAAAAAGGAAAGAGTAATAACAAAAAGC
>NC_051418.1:35138267-35138595 GCF_015228065.2 Penaeus monodon
AGTGACACATTCCGAAAGTGACAGGAATGTAACTGGGGTCCAAGTGAACGCAGGAGGATGGCCTTGGGTATCCTCAAGCTGAAGTGTCTAGACATGTTGACTGAAATGATGTTATTCTCCCGTTCTTCAAGAGGTTATATTCTCTGGAAAAGGATTTAAAAGATATGCTCTCACAAATTATTCAGGTGAAGAAACGGAAGCTTGCTGTGGACTCGTGAGAAAAGAATGATTCGTTAAAGGAAAGTTTGTCTTAACTAGGTCACCTGGCTCCCAGAAGGAGAAAATATGGCAAGAGTCAGTAAATATGTATCTTCGTGTTCATTTGATA
>NC_051418.1:35138678-35138897 GCF_015228065.2 Penaeus monodon
TTGTGTGTGTATGTGTCCTTTTTTAGCACTTATTGGTCTTTCTATTATACTTTCTACTATAGATAAACGGCTTAATTGACGTAAAAAAATAATATCAACAAAGCTTACATTATGAGAGAAGATGCGAAAGATAAGAGGCATACAGACAGATAAAAACAGATATATAGAAAAGAGAAGATATAGAAACAAATATGCTATACAGAAAGGACGAATAACTAA
>NC_051418.1:35139055-35139371 GCF_015228065.2 Penaeus monodon
GTAACTGGTACAGCCTGGCACGGAAGGTTAACAGGCTTCCAGTCAGGGTTAAAAAAAATAAAAAATAAAAGACATACATGCGGGTACAGAGAGATGACATACATACAGAGATACGGAAAAAAATATATATATATACAAAGAAGGACATGGAGATAACAGACATACAAACAGGTAGAGAAAGCTAACGGGGACAGAGAGAGACAGAAGATTAATAGGCATTTAGAATACAAAGTAGATAAGTAGATAAGAAAAAGCCAAAGAGACAGGTACAGAAGTGTATCAGACAAAGAAACATTTGAAATAGATAAATCCAGAA
>NC_051418.1:35139468-35139731 GCF_015228065.2 Penaeus monodon
AAAAAAAATATTGGTCCTGTTTTTCCTGTTCAACTTCTAGCAACCAATCACAGGGGATTTTCACCCTTCTGGCCTCTCCGAGTACATCGTGGTATTTCCAACCAAATGACTTTTCATTCATAATAAAAAAAAAATGTGTGTGACTTTCGCTCTCTAACCATTTTCGTCTCCTAGTATCAGCATATGTGGTTATATGTTGATAGTTTTCTTTTATTCTGTCATTCTTTCTTCCTGTTCCTTTCCATGTCATTGTCTGTCTCATT
>NC_051418.1:35139863-35140866 GCF_015228065.2 Penaeus monodon
TTCCTCTTCCGCCTTCAATCGTTCTTTCCCCTTTCACATCCTTCCCGCTCTCGTTCATTCTTCGTCTTTCCCTTTCCCTGTCCCTCATCCTTAACTATCTTCCGTAGCTCACTCCTCCCCTTCCTCTCTCCTTGTCCTTCACGCGCTCTTCCTCTCCCATTCTCCCTCCTCCCAATCCTTACCTTACAGTCTTTTGCCTAATTTTCCTCCTCTTCCCTTTTCTTCCCTCTTTCCTTCCTCCCCCTATCGCTCCTTCACCAAAAACTAACCGGTTTCTTTATCATCCTCATGTGACTGCTATCTTTGTCATCTTAAACTAATCGTTTCCTTTGTTATAAGAAACTAGCCGGTCATTCAACTTTTTTCTTATTCTAAACTAACTCGCCCCTTTGTTATCTTAAACTGGTTTATTTATTATTCTAAAAAGGTTCTTTTATTATCCTAAACTAACTAGTTTCACTGTTGTCTTAATTAACTTACCTGGATTCATTATTATCCTAAAACCAACACGTTCGTTATCTTAAACTGTTTCCTTTGTTATCTAAACTGTTTTATTCGTTATCTTAAAATTTTTTTTTCCTTAAAACTACATGTTCCATTATTATCTTAAAACTAGCTGGCCTATTATCCTAAAACTAGCTAGTCCCATTATTCTGAAACTAGCTGGCCTATTATCCTAAAACTAGCTGGTCCCAATATCTTAAACCTAGCTGGCCTATTATCTTAAAACTAGCTGGCCCATTATCAAAACTAGCTGGTCCATTACCAAAAACTAGCTGGCCTATTATCTTAAAACTAGCTGGTTCCATTATCCAAAAACTAGCTGGTCCCATCATTATCTTAGGACTAATAACTCCCTTTGTCCTTTCAGTTCTCAGGCGTATGGTACAGAATCGGCGGGTTGCCCAATACTGAAGAGAAATCGGTTGAACTGCACCGTCTACAACTACCGAGCGACAGGTGTGTTGTGGCGTTGCCACTGATCGCCACGCTCTCTCTTCGG
>NC_051418.1:35141231-35141429 GCF_015228065.2 Penaeus monodon
ACCCATCCCCCCGCCAGCCCCGGACCCTACGCCTACAGAGATGAAGAACGGACGTCGCGTCCTACAATTACGGCATTGAGTCTATTACACTGAGCCTTCTTGCCTCGAGGAAGGTTGGCTGTAGGTCAGAGGTGAAGGGCAAAGTTATTGGGCTGCTCAGAATACGCCGTGAAGGGGTGTCGTAGTTTTTTTGTTATT
>NC_051418.1:35142241-35142438 GCF_015228065.2 Penaeus monodon
CCTACCTCAGTACCAGTCTCACTCTCATCTCCTTCCCGTCCACTCAGGTAATGGCTACAGCGTGTCAGCGTCAGGCGTGGGCGTTGACGGAGCGCAGGTCACACAGACCAACACCCTCGTCAGCACTTCGCCGGGCGTCGCCAACTTCACCACGCCCATTAGAGGTCAGCAAGGGAGCTCACGCGCTCGAGGAGATG
>NC_051418.1:35143795-35144067 GCF_015228065.2 Penaeus monodon
ACAACCCTTCGAATTCCCTCTTTTTTTTTTCTTTTTCTTTACCTCACCCTTTCTCCCCGACAGATTTCACCGCCGACCTTGTGGTAGTGAGCACTGACTACACGTCCTTCGCCTGTTTGTTCTCGTGTTACAACTTCCAGCGGACACATCGCGCTCACTTCGCCTGGATCCTCTCCCGGAATCCCACGCTGCCGGCGGAAAAGGTATTGAGAGGGAGGGTGGGGGGGATCCGATTCTCTTGTTAGTGGTGTTTGTGGTTTCGTTTTGATGCG
>NC_051418.1:35144123-35144366 GCF_015228065.2 Penaeus monodon
ATCATTGATTCTTGATGTTTTTATTAATCGTTTATTCGTCATATCATTGCGTATTATTTCTTCATAGAGTTATTACTGATTAATTACTTATTATACGATCACTTATCATTTATTTATTATATTATTATTTTGTTGTTCATTATTATCAAGATGGTTGGGATTTGATTCAATATGACTGCTGTTATTTTTTGTTAGATATTGTTTGTATTTGTTTGTTTTTTGTGCTGGTATGTTATCTGATGA
>NC_051418.1:35144402-35144523 GCF_015228065.2 Penaeus monodon
AACACATATGCTATTCGTCATTTGTTATTTTAGAGTAGAGAGGGAGAGAGATTTTTTTTTTTTTTTATTCACTGGCAGGCAGGTAAGTATTTTTGTGTGATGTCTATCGCTCGTTTGGTTC
>NC_051418.1:35145056-35145582 GCF_015228065.2 Penaeus monodon
GATAGGTCGAGAGACAGATATTTTTGTGCATAGATCAAGATTTTTTTGTATGTTTATTTTAAAGTAGATAGATAGATAGATTCATGCTTTTGTTTGGGGATGAGATGAGGTTTGTCAATTTTTTTATTTTCATGTGTTTGTTTACTTTGGATGAAAGGCTTGATAAGTAGATACAATTTATCGATAGATTATTAGTAAGTAAACAGGTGTGTGTGGCTGTGATCTTCAATTGAACAACTTTCATTTACATTTTTGCATTAAATAATCAATCAGATAGGTTGTCAGGGTGTTATGCAAATATGCAAATTAGGTTCCAATCAGTCAATCATTTTTATTTCGGTGTTGACTGCCCGTAAGTAGAGAGACGGTATACGAGCGTAAAATAAAGACGAACAAAACACTCATTTCTTTTCCTTTCTTTCAATACTCCTTTCTGAACAGATCGCCACCTGCCAGAAGAGCCTGAGGAAAGTAGGAATTCCTTTGGGGAAATTAACGAAGACAAATCAGGATAACTGTGAATATG
>NC_051418.1:35146428-35146588 GCF_015228065.2 Penaeus monodon
GAAATCAGATTTGGTAATGTAAAATAAGCTTGCAAAAATTGTTAGTTTTTTATCATATGTATTTTATACAAATAAATAAATATCAAGCTAAAATTGTTGTTATTATTTCGCCCCTCTGTGATCTGGAAATTTAAAGTTGAGATAATTGCGTATCAATAAA
>NC_051418.1:35146668-35146782 GCF_015228065.2 Penaeus monodon
AAAGCATAAATCAGGACATATTTATGTGAATTATTTACCAACAACATACATTAATTGGAAAAAAAACTACAGCAAATCTACAACACCAAAGCAAAAAAAATATGTAATTTCGTG
>NC_051418.1:35146862-35147031 GCF_015228065.2 Penaeus monodon
ATTGCAAATGTATGCTGGGACAAGGAAGGGATTACTATAGGCCTATTCATGTAATTTTATTAAAAGCCTAAACATTTCACATTACAAAGTTTACTTCCATACCACATTGTGATTGGCGAACGTAATAAATATCTTTTTAAAAAGTGAACAAACAAACGGACTCTTAGTC
>NC_051418.1:35147077-35147273 GCF_015228065.2 Penaeus monodon
GTTCCCTTCATTGCAGAATTAAATAAAAATCGCAGGACTTCAATCGTCTCTCGCTTCTTTCATCTTCATTCCTCTTTTTATCATAATTTACCCTTATTCCTCCTTTTATCATCATTTATCTTTTTAACTCATTTTATTCGCTTTTATCTCTTTACCTCCTTTTATCCGATTTTATGTCTTTGCCTCTTTTTATCCG
>NC_051418.1:35147319-35148759 GCF_015228065.2 Penaeus monodon
CTTTTATCCGCTATGTCCACTTTTATCCGCCTAATTCCACATTCTCTTCCATCTGTGAGGAATCAAACTCGGCGCTGGCATGGAGCATGTACCCGGCGTCTATTTTCCTCTTTTCTCCGTCCTTCGTTATCACATTCTCGTCTCTACTCCCTTCGTTATCTTCCTGTTTACTCTCCTGTGCATCTTTGGGGTCTTCTGTTGAGGTCTCTGCGTCTTGAGAATTTTCTTTATTTGCTCGGGATTTTTTCTTATTTGCTTCCGAGTTATCTTCATTTGCTGCGGAATCATCTTCATTTGCTGCGGAATTATCTTTATTTGTTTCGAAATGATCTTTATTTCCCGCGGAATAATCTTCATTTGCTTCTGAATCCTCTTCCTTTGCTTCGAAATTATCTTCATTTGCTTCTGAATCATCTTCACTTGCTTCGAAATTATCTTCATTTGCTTCGGAATTTTCATTTCCTTGTGACGCATTTTGTGATTCATTTGTCTCAACCTTCGGCGCCTCACCATCTTCGTTTTCGTTGCTTCCACCTTCTCCTTGGCTGTCACCGCCGTTCTCATTAACTTCGTCCGTGCCAGTTCCATCTTTATCACTGTTTCCTGCTTCCTTATCCACGGATTTTTTCATTCTCTTTCCGGCGTCGAAAGCCTCCCCGCCCCCGGTCACCCCGTTTTCTATGCCGTCGAGGGCTTCATCTCCTTCCATTTCCGATGAGTCGACTTCCATATCCACTGATAGGAGACTGGGTTTGTATATTCTGCGGCCATTCTTTGCACCTTCGCCTCCTCCTGCGTTTTTCAGATTCCCTTTCGAAATGCCTTGGATCTCTTCGTTATTCTCGGGGTTTGTGGGCATCGTCAAAGAATCGATTTTTGGTGCAGTTACCCCTTCGCTCGCCGGAATTCCGTTTTCTGCGGCGCTTTTTCTTTCTTGTTTTCGTCCATTGGTTTTGTTTTCTTCTTTGATTTTCTCGTTCTTCCTTGCTTTATTGGTCTTCCCTTTTGCTCCTCCAAGTTTTTCTTCCTTCTTGGCTTTATTCTCCTTCCTCTTTCGTTCTTCTGCGCCTTTCACTCCGCGATTTTGACCCTTATGAACCTTCCTCGCGTGTTGTTTATCCTTGTTCTTCGCCCTTTTGTTGTCCTTTCCCTTCTTCCCTCCGTATTTACTCTCCTTTCCCTTCTTCCCTCCGTATTTATCCTCCTTTATCTCTCCCTTTCTTTTATCCCCACCAATTCTCTTCCCTTTCCTATCTCCATGGTTTTCTCTCCCGGACTTTCGGCTTTCCACGGATTTGTCATATTTTCCTTCCTGTGTTTGTTTCCTGTGTCCTGTCAGCCGCGTCTGTCTGTCTGCTCCGGACCCTGCACCTAGAAAGGGGGAGGGGGGAGGGGGTGATAATGGTCTGGTTTTATGAATTCTTTTTTTTTGTTGGAAAA
>NC_051418.1:35149809-35149888 GCF_015228065.2 Penaeus monodon
TACCATCAACGCAAGATCCGGCCCGAGATCCTCCTCCTGAGCAGCTTCCGTGAGATTCCTTGTCCTCCGTCTTGAAATG
>NC_051418.1:35150012-35150782 GCF_015228065.2 Penaeus monodon
TCACAAATGTATGTCAGTGAAGAAGTTGCCACTTGAGCAATTTTCGTTCGTTGCTGTTCAATGACCGTTCATGAACAGTTGAATCATTCATGTGTAGAATGACATATTTTTCTTTCTTTCTTTCTTTTTGTTTGTCGGAATTCACTATTCCTCTTTTAGAGGGCTGACGAAATAGGCATAGAGAAATACAGAGAAATGCTGATGTTGAAACTAATCTTGATTTGCAGTGTAGGGTTTCATGATCTCAGCTCACGTTTCTCGGTAATAAGTTATATGAGGTGACTGTCGATACTATAAATAATATCGAGGTTTCATTTGCATATACCTTTCGGAGATACAGGGTTTGAAAAACGTCACTTCGTATAAAATATTCATTAGCGTTCGAGATCCATACACAAAATTAGTTTTGGTTATTTGGAGGTCCTGTTCATTAAATAAAATGAGAACCACAGTCTACCAGATAATTAGGAATATTAATTACCAAATGTTATTCGGTATGTGCCTCATGATGGTGATGAGTATGAGAAATGTGAATGTATAATAAGACTGCAGGTGTGAAAATAAAATTAAAGGATTTGCAGATGAATACGTGGACAGATGAATATATACGAGTTTTTATATATAAGCCATTTCTATACGAGACACATCTGAAAGAAACGAGTATATTCTCTTAAAATAATCCTATAACCTTTTCCGTGCCCCCCTCCATAAACACTCACAGCCACTTATACATAAAATCAACCACACTTACCAGCTTCGGTTGCGTATAA
>NC_051418.1:35150853-35151162 GCF_015228065.2 Penaeus monodon
TGTTCAACCCTCTTACGTCGCGGTGACTACCAAACTACCTCGTATTTCACACCTCGCTTTTGATTCGCAACGAGACGAGGGTACTGAACTTGGTCCACAGCTCAGTATACTCAGCGGACTCAGGGTGTGAGGGACAGGGGGACTGTAGCCGTCAGTCGGCCTTTATCACGTTTCCTTTGATTATGGGCTTTCCTGTTTGCTTTTGCTGTGGACGGGATTCTTGGCGGCGTGATGGGTTTTTTTTTCTCTTCTTTCTTTGGTTCTATGGGTAGAGGTATTATTGTATTGTCTTAGCTATTGGTAATAACA
>NC_051418.1:35151213-35151306 GCF_015228065.2 Penaeus monodon
CCGTCCGTATCCTATGCTAATTTGACGTAAAGAGGGGTGATAATTGACAACATAAACATAGTGAAGAGCTCATTAATATCACAGCTTTAATAA
>NC_051418.1:35151399-35151506 GCF_015228065.2 Penaeus monodon
TATTCATGATTTACAGGAAGGGGAAACGTGGGAGGGGAAGACTCCAAGGGGAGAGGGGGGTGGGTGAGGGAAAGGAACGGGGGAAAATGAGAAAATGAGAAAAATGG
>NC_051418.1:35151586-35151698 GCF_015228065.2 Penaeus monodon
CTCGGGTGAACGGGCTTAAATTGAGGCGAGAGAAGTGGATTTACGGAAGATTTAGGAGTCGGGGGGGGGGGGGCCCAGAACGGGAAAGGGGAAGGTAGAGCGAGAGGGTGAT
>NC_051418.1:35151715-35151811 GCF_015228065.2 Penaeus monodon
AGTAGAAGAAGTTTGAAAGAATTACCGCGGCGCCTGCTAATGATTGCTAGTGTTGGTGTTGTCGTTATTTTTATGATCATTATCATCGTAATCGTA
>NC_051418.1:35152280-35152463 GCF_015228065.2 Penaeus monodon
TTAGTTTGTACCTTCCTACTATAGCTCTCAGGTGTCCCATCAACCATATTAATGTCTTTTCATAAATATTTGCATGGTAAATACGAAGCGACACATTATTAATCATTATCTTTTAATTATTACAAATTCGATTCGGCGAAATTTTACTAGAAAATAAACACACACTAAATAAGTATATATGTA
>NC_051418.1:35153790-35153854 GCF_015228065.2 Penaeus monodon
TTTCTGTGTAGTACTATTAGACTAGATGTGAATAATTCATATTTTTTACAAGAATATATATACA
>NC_051418.1:35153890-35155405 GCF_015228065.2 Penaeus monodon
TGAAGCAATGTGTAAAAGGCAATGTTCAAATGTAACTAAAATGATGTGAAATCTTTACGCATACTTTGAATGAACGTATGTTTCAAATCTCCCGCATCTTCCTTTGGCTCTGTATTTGTCTAAAGCAAAAGTTATTTTCTCCCTTTGAACAATGAACGCTGTACTAGGAATTTTGTTTGTAATCTCTGGAAAACCTCGTATGTATTTTCTTGTTTCGGTAGGTGTGCGTTTCGTAGTTCAGGCAGCGACTTATTTTCCCCGGGAGGATGCCATGTTTTGGGAAATTCGGGGTAATGGACATGTATAAATTGTTCTTAGCGCACTATACTAACCTATAATGACTCCTAAGATCGTAAGAAGCGACTGTAGTGGTTTCCGCAAGGCTCATGGGGGTGTCACGTGTGTTTGTTTATATATTATTTCCTGTGTTTGAGAATACCAAGATCACATGTCTTCTTACTGTGATAATAAATCAGATCAATCAATAATAGTTATTACTAAATGTTAAACGAAGGATTTTTTTTAACCAAATGCGAGATTCAGTGCTAGAGATTGATTTGATTTGGCTCATATTTCTAATAAAACTGTAATTTGTAAGACTGAGCGTGACAGTGTATATAAACTCATTGATCAAAGATTTATATTATGAATATATTTCTGCCTTTCTTTTATAAGTGATTAGTGATACAACACTTCAATTTCTTCATGATGTATCTGTAGTGCAAACTATTTTGCATAATGTTGACCTTGATATTGTGATATTTTCCTGCCAAAGTAATTATTCTAGTAACTTTAGAAAATGCCATAGCTTAACATAGGGATTTCCTTTCATGATATTATTTTTGTACATCTACGAGATTTAAATATTATAAATATTTAGATAAGCCTTGCTAAATCCCTATGTAAAATTTAGCATGTATATGTTTGGCAGTGTGTTCATTCACCACCTGCGTCGGTTCTTACAGTCAGTCACGTTGTCAGTTTTTGAACAGCCAAAACCTGCTACACAATACTTAGGAATCCTATTAATCCTACTAAAGGTACTATTGACTTTTGTATTTTGGCAAGATCATTGAAAGCTTTGTAGTTGTGTATTTCCTATAACTTTAGTGGGTATTCATTTTCATTTTCATTTAATCCAGTCTGATTCTGTTTTTTAACGGGGCTGTTTGTCAGTGTGTTTAATTCTTCATAAGATTTTTTTTTCTTATTCAGAGTCCTTTATGAAAACAGTATCAACATTCGTATCACACAGGTTCTGTATTTACACCAATTATGAAGGAAATGTGGATGAAACCATTCATTTTCATACATTTTTTTATTTTCAACACATAATTTGGTACAACAACCAACCAACAATGAATGATAACAGCAACAGCAATGCAACAAACGTCTTTAATTGTTTTCATAAACCTAAACCAAACGACTCAGTCAGCCTTTCGGACGAGGACACGATCGAATGACGTCAGAGATGGATATGCAAATCAGGAACGCCAGAAGATCGTAATATATAAG
>NC_051418.1:35155566-35156134 GCF_015228065.2 Penaeus monodon
AATTTACTAATGAAGTTCGAAGCTACAGAATACATGTCCATATTTAATTTGCATAATTGTACCTTGATATTGTGATATTTATCTGCCAAAGTAATTATTCTAGCTTAACATGGGATTTCTTTCATGAATTATTTTTGTACTCTACGAATAAATTAATATTTGATAACTGCAAATCCTATGTAAATTTGCATGTATATGTTGGATTTTATCACACTGGGCTACAGTGTCACTTGTCAGTTTTTGAAAGCCAACCGCAACATATTAGGATCCTATATCTACTAGGTACTTATTTATTCTTACTTTTTCTTTTTTTACAATCTATTCTAATTATAAGGAAGCTTGACTAACAAAATAACAAATGATCTTTTTTTAATATATAATAAATTTAGAACAATGATATCATGTTCCTCCTTCCAACGTCCGTCACTTCTCCAACATTGTTTCACTCCACGTCGTCACCTCTCGATACCTATCAACTCCTCAACACCAGATCACCTCCACAGCCTAGTTTCCAACCAACTCACTCACATTCGCTTCTCAAACCAGTTCCATCTTCACACCTACGCTT
>NC_051418.1:35159809-35159902 GCF_015228065.2 Penaeus monodon
TGTATCCTTGTGTAAGACTTGTAAGTAAGGTTGTATTACAAGCCACAGTCTTGTAAAATTTAACCGCGGACTCCATCACATTCATTTTATGAC
>NC_051418.1:35160205-35160349 GCF_015228065.2 Penaeus monodon
CCCCAAGACCGGAGTTTTTAATGCCTTACCCCTTTATTTGCAATCTGGGAGTGGGAGTGACAGCAAATGTTTTTAGTTCGCTGGCTATGCAGGTGCTGTGCAGGTGTGGCAGACGGCGCGATTGCGTGTAGAATCAACGTAAAT
>NC_051418.1:35160587-35160851 GCF_015228065.2 Penaeus monodon
TTGACATTTTGGCATCTTTGCAAACCATGACCTTTTCTGAAACTTTTTTTTTTCAACAACCTGAACCTTTTTGTGGTTATTTTTTATCATTATATGACCCGCTACTTTGTGTATCCCTGGCTTCTGGTGTAGTTTTTTTATGGGTTTGACCTTTTTGTGACTTACTGTGAAATCATGTTGCAACTCTGGCCTTTCTCGTGTCCCTCATCGTAATGCGACTTTGAGGGGGGGGGGGGGGTCATTGACTTTAATGCTATATATTTT
>NC_051418.1:35160904-35161115 GCF_015228065.2 Penaeus monodon
TTTTTCAGGCAAACTTTTTGCAAACTTGGTCTTCTAAATAACTCTAACCTCTCTTTCTTGCACATTTGTTCTCTGTGGAAACTTTGCCTTTTGAATAACTATGTAATGTTCTTTTTTGTAAACTTAACTTTTTTTTTGTCTTTTTTTTTACAATCCATACCTTTTAAATAACATCATTTTTTTCAAACTTTACGTTTCTAATAACCACAAT
>NC_051418.1:35161291-35161403 GCF_015228065.2 Penaeus monodon
CTCAGGTGATCTAATCGCGTCCGTAAACTTTTTACTTGACACTGTGTGATAACTTTTTGGTATAATTCTAAAGATTAATTGACCTGGTTTAAAAGCTGTTTATTTAGACTCA
>NC_051418.1:35161847-35162266 GCF_015228065.2 Penaeus monodon
CTGTCTATCTGTCTGTCTGCGTTCGTATCGATAAACCTCCACCACCGTCACCTTGTAAATACAGAAATATACTCATGAAAAAAAAATATTTTACCAAAGCAGCCAGAACCCTGAGGGAGTAAGCGACCCACCTTCAGGCGCGCAGCACAAGCAGCCTTTCAAGCATCTACCAGCAAGCACTGTGTCTCCCTCGCGACACGTCCTCAGGCAGTCTCCTCCGGCCCTGTGGCAGCGCCTCCTCTGCTTGCATTCTGGCGGAAAACCATGTAATTTGATGCATCTTACTGATTGATTTCGTAATCTGTTATGTAAGATTCGAGGGTCCTTTCTGCTGAGTAGTGTCAAGCAGTTTTGTATTCAATTAATAAATGTTCTACTTCATACGTTTAATGAAGATTTGTCATGATCATATAAGAATG
>NC_051418.1:35162309-35162384 GCF_015228065.2 Penaeus monodon
CTGCATGAAACTCTCCACCACCACTGTATCTGCTTCGTCACTGTGAGGTACTTCCTACTTCACTATCGATAGAGA
>NC_051418.1:35162625-35162864 GCF_015228065.2 Penaeus monodon
TGTTTAACAGAAAAGAAAAATCTAATTTGCATAAGATTTTTGCACATTATATCGGACAGCGATTTGATAATAGGGCTGCAATACAATAACCTGACATTCCTAGTCAATTAAACACATTTAGTTAATTCCCAACGTCATCCCAGCTGCCTAAGCACGATATATGATTGAAAGTGTAAATGATAACTTTGTAATATGCAAATGTCGACTTTGCAGATGTTTAACAAATCGCCTTCATCTCG
>NC_051418.1:35163151-35163446 GCF_015228065.2 Penaeus monodon
TTGCATAGATAAACTCCACTTGGATGATAATGAAAACGTAAAAAAAGAAGAAAAATGTCAATGCCACAGGAGAGCTTTGAAGGGGGGACCCACCTTCAGGCGCGCAGCACAAGCAGCCTTTTCAAGCATCTACCAGCAAGCACTGTGTCTCCCTCGCGACACGTCCTCAGGCAGTCTCCTCCGGCCCTGTGGCAGCGCCTCCTCTGCTTGCAGTCTGACGGAAAATCGTGCAGTTTAAAACCTGTAAACCTTAGAATGACAATAGCATATTTTTTGGTCAGATTTTTCTTTCCTT
>NC_051418.1:35163624-35163919 GCF_015228065.2 Penaeus monodon
TTGACGAAAAATCATACATTTTGATAAATTATTTGGTACTTTTGTTATTAATTTTTTTTTTTTGCTTATATTCTTTCGAAAGATTACGTAATTAAATGCATTCGTTTGCCGATATTGGTATGATAATTGATTTTAAAAGTATTCAAAAGTAATTCCGACAGTTAGTTACATCTGTTCAGCGATTGCGTGTTTAACCTCATTAATTATTGTAATTAGCTTATGATCTGCACCGACAGATGATTCAGATTTGAAATTACCAATTTAATGTGACATATTTTTAGCTTACTTCCACCCG
>NC_051418.1:35164070-35164305 GCF_015228065.2 Penaeus monodon
AAAGATTCTCAAGTAAATATAATGAAATAAGAAAATTCGTTTTTCCACAAATGGTTCCTTCAGCAACACCTGTGCTCTGATGGCATAAGATACTTGTTAACAGGACGCAGCATTTCCGAGTACCAGTCATTAACAGTACTAATTACGAAGCTAAATTCAATATCCATCCAGATCAATATGAAAAACAAGATTTGATTATGAACATAACAAACTCTATGATTAAGATTTTTGTGTG
>NC_051418.1:35166709-35166836 GCF_015228065.2 Penaeus monodon
CCGTCCTAAAGCATCATCTCACGGCATAGCAAGCATAGTCTTCTATAGACATGTCCCCGGCGTACACTTGGATATGGGACCTACAGTGACTTTGAGAGATCAGGCGTAGTAGTAGTATGTCTCAGTA
>NC_051418.1:35166956-35167168 GCF_015228065.2 Penaeus monodon
CATCTCCCTCCCGTGTAGTAGTATGATCTTGAGGAAATTCACTTGAAACCCCCAGAATATCATGCAAAGAGCGCATATCAAGCTCCATTTAATTCGTATCAAGCTCCATTAAGACATGAGCCATTAAAAGCAAATCAAATAAAGTACAGATGTGTTGGGTTCGAATGCTGTGCCTGGTTAAAAGCTCAGCATTAAATAGTCCCAAATAGTTC
>NC_051418.1:35167235-35167345 GCF_015228065.2 Penaeus monodon
AAAATAGAGAAATCTATTTACCTTCAGTGCCTCCGGTCTCGTCCGTGTCCTCCGGTTCTTCAGCTCCTCCTACAAGTGGGCAATGGAATCATAAGCATAACTGGATTATT
>NC_051418.1:35167767-35168098 GCF_015228065.2 Penaeus monodon
CTTCCCCCCAAAAAACGCATTGCTTCTGACCATATCTACACTCACACGAAGACTACCCAGCTGTCCGCAGAACAACCTCCATGACGGAATCCACGGCCAGAACCACACGATAAACCAAGGGAAGGGACTTTTACCTTCGGGAGCGCAGCACTGGCAGCCTTTCCAACACAGTCCAGGGAGTAATTCTTCCTTCGAGTTGCAGGACGTTTTGCAAAGTCCTCCTGCATTGAAGCAACGTCTCTTCTGTTTACAGTCTGGAAGGAGGAATGGCGTGTATTTTGCACTGTTTGTTCTCTATTGAGAGGGAATAGACAACGCGCGTTTTGTCGAG
>NC_051418.1:35168588-35169117 GCF_015228065.2 Penaeus monodon
GGTCTCGCCATTACCTTCAGCTGACACTTCGTCAAGCTCAAGGATATCTGTGAAAATAAGTCGTCCTCAGAAATTTAAAAAAAAATGTTCATCATCTTCAGAAAATATAAGCTCGATAAATCCTTTTTTCTTGGAAATCAACCGAGTAGTTTCTCAATTTAGAAATATCAGCCATTTTATTCGTTCTCCTAATCGAAATCTCCATTTGTTCTCTTAACAGAAATTTCTTTTTGTTCTTCTCAACGAAATCTCCATCTGTTCTCCTAACCTAAGTCTCCATCTGTTCTCTTAACAGAAAGTTCCATTTGTTCTCCTCAACGAAATCTTAAGTTCTGGAACTTACCCTTTGGAAGGCAGCATTGGCAGTCCATCTTGCACAGACTGGGCACTGGGTCCTCATTCGCCTCACAAACCACTTTGCACTGTCTCCCCGTCACAATGCAGTGTTTCTTCTGCTCGCAGTCTGGAAGGGAGATATTCTGGCTGGTTTTGTAGGTATATTTCTACTTGGGGAGAGTATAGTATTACA
>NC_051418.1:35169153-35169307 GCF_015228065.2 Penaeus monodon
CTCTCTCTCTTCCTTTCAATGTAGGAACTCTCTTCTGATCCAGGAAATAATTTTTTTTTAATCTTTCAGGAAAGAATTTGCAAGGACACACTCTCTTTGTATTATAAATCATAGTATTTATCAATAAAATACTTAGCGAAAAAAGAGTATTTTT
>NC_051418.1:35169339-35169646 GCF_015228065.2 Penaeus monodon
AAGAAAGAGGCAAACCGATACTCAGGCAAGCAATTTATTTATCAACATTTTCATCTTCTATAACATTACAACCATTACTCTAAAATTCTCGTTCGTACATACAATAAACATCTACCACATACCAGTTTGGCTTCCAGCATCCATATCAGTGCCACCTCCTTGCCCCGAAATCTCTGTTGGAGATTAGTTTCCACTCGTATTACTGATTCAGCAACTTTTCACTCATTTTATTATAGTTTCCCCGATCTTTTTGTAGGCCTTGAGCAACTTTAATCGGTGCACATACCGTGGAGGGTATCACAATTGC
>NC_051418.1:35169877-35170999 GCF_015228065.2 Penaeus monodon
AATATACATAGATATTCCACTGTGATTACATGTCTTCATAATTCCCATTGTTTATATAAATAAATAAAGATATTTTTAACAGTTTCTTCAGCTACAAGTCGAGGATAACTGTTATATAACCGATAGAAAAACAAAACAAAATAAATTCATTAGAAAAGAGGCAACTTTAACCTCCTCCTTAATTACATCTTCAAAAAACAGAGAAAGGGTTGGGGACTTAGGAAAGAGACATGACAGAGACATGACTCGATGCGTCCCAACTGCCCGAGACTTGCCTTCAGGGACACAACACTGGCACTTCTTCTTGCACAAACCGGGCACTAAAATCTCGTCTGTGTGGCAGCTCTCCTTGCACTCTCCGCCGGCGTGAAGACAGGGTTTCTTCTGCACACAAGCTAAAAGGAAGAAACGTGAGTGTGGGTTTTAAGTTCTTCGTTAACATGTTAGGATGGAACACGGATTATATGCTATACTTCGACTTCATCTTTTAGCCTTACCAGCGGTGACTCCTCCTCCTCCTTGTCCGTCGATAACACCTGGAGGGAGAGAAGTTAATCAGCTTAGAATTTTGCATTTTTTTTCAACTCTAGATACTTCTTTTTTATTCTTTTTTTTATTGCAGAAGGGAATCAAATAAGACCCAGATTTGTTGCCATATTATTCACGATCTGTTGCAGGTTCACTAGGGTTTACCAGGGAAGACGCAACAGGAGCAGTCGTTGTTGCAGAGCCCAGGAATCACCTTGTCATCGTGGTAACAGTTCTTCATGCAAATGCCTCTCTTCCTGTGGCATGACCTCCTCTGTTTGCATTCTGATAAGATAATGGTAGATAAATAAAAGTTATGGCTATGTAATTCATACCAGGACGCATTTAACTAACTAACTGCATGTCACGCGCAGGTAAACAGTTAGAAGCCGATACTAAAATAAACATTAGGTAAGGACTCACTCTTCATTCTTTCCATGATACAACAGAAGCAGCCATTCCCGCCGCATTTTTTCTCTACACTTTCGCACACGCCGAGACCATCTGACTTGCAGATGCCTCCTCTCTTGGCGCACTTCCACTTGTTTTCGCACACCGGCCCGCCTTCAGGAGAGTCGCTATCTTCATGGCCTT
>NC_051418.1:35171067-35171705 GCF_015228065.2 Penaeus monodon
TCTGTGCTCTCTGCGTAACCGCCACTTCCTCCGCCGCCTCCGCCATCACCAGGGGAACTTCCGTAATCGCCTCCGCCGTCGGCACCCACGTGAGAGCTGCCAAGTATCCCTCTGACGCAGCAGAAGCACCCGTCCCCGCATTCATCAGTCACCGCATCGCAGTTGAAGGAATTCGCGACGTTGGCGGTGACGCAGGCACGCCCGGGGACGCCGCACCAGGCAGTCAGAGGGCAGTAGCTCCAGCGGTCGTCGTCGCCGGAGACAATCTCCACGCCGGAGACCTCCTCGCCGGCGGCCAGCCCTTCGCCGACGCAGCACCGGCACTTCGACTCGCCTGAGCATTCGCTGCTGACCCGGTCGCAGTTGAAGACGTTGGCGAGGCTGATGGGGACGCAGCGACCCCCAAGGGCCCCGCACCGGTCGTCCGTGGCGCAAGACGCCTCTTCCTCTGCCTGCGGCCTTCGTCCCTCGCCCTCTATGAGCGCCACTCTTGTGCCTTTAGTGGCAAGTGCAGTCTGGAGTATGTTTTCGCTTTCAGAGGGCCTTCGCCGATTCCCCTGGCCGCCAGAGTGTTGTTTCTTCTGGTCCTGATTATTCCCCGTGGATTTTTGTCCATTACCTGATCCGCTCTCTAAAGA
>NC_051418.1:35171738-35172200 GCF_015228065.2 Penaeus monodon
CTGAAAATTGTGATGGATTTCTTTAGGATCGTTTGCGCTGCCTACATCTTCCTAAGTAAACATATGCAATAATTGTCTCTAGAGAGTATAAAGTGCCAAAACAATGGAGCAAATATTGTTGTACAAGTATATGTAATGATAGCCTTAATTAGTTCATCGAAGGTAATTAAGATCTTGAATATCTACTCTTTACATTCCTGGTACTATGTCAAACCTTAAACAGAATAATAATTGCAACTTACTGCTATGGACTAAACCTCAAACCCAGCCTACCTGGAGCAACGCAGCATAAACACTTCTTCTTGCATAATCCCGACCGCTTTGAGTCGTGAGGACCGCAACTCTGCGCGCAGCGTCCACCTTCCTTGAAGCAGGGCTTCGTCTGGCCACACTCTGACACTGGAAGACAGGGCATGGAGGTCTACTAAAACATATTCTAGTAAATGGGTAACATGAACTTAA
>NC_051418.1:35172838-35174121 GCF_015228065.2 Penaeus monodon
TCATACTACATTCGCAAAGTATCAGGAAACGGATATAGGTCTGTCTCACTTTCCCCATCTTCGTCGATGCAGCAATGGCAGTCTTTTCCTCCGCATTTATTTTCCAGCCTCTTGCACCCTCCCAGGCCCTTCCACTTGCAGACTCCCTTCCGTTTGGCACATTTCCAGTTCTGTCCGCAGATCTTCTCACTCCCGCTTGCATCCCTATCTCCTTCCTCTCCCCAAGCGCCTTCAGCCCCACCAACCACTAACATTTCTCGTTCTTCAGCGCCATCATTTCCATGGTTTCCTTCTGCACCTCTTCCTTCTCCTCCTTCTGCAATGTCAGTATTTTTATTTCCTTTATATTCACTCACAGCTGCTAGACCATCAACCAACGCCTCTCCATCAGGGCCGCCAGTTCCACCGTCACCCACGTGAGAGCTGCCAAGTATCCCTCCGACGCAGCAGAAGCACCCGTCCCCGCATTCATCAGTCACCGCATCGCAGTTGAAGGAATTCGCGACGTTGGCGGTGACGCAGGCACGCCCGGGGACGCCGCACCAGGCAGTCAGAGGGCAGTAGCTCCAGCGGTCGTCGTTCCCCGGGACGACCTCAACATGAGACACCGCCTCTCCTCCGCCGCCGTTTCCGCCGCCAGCCAACCCTTCGCCGATGCAGCACCGGCACTTGGAGGCCCTTGAACACGTGCTGTCCACCCGGTCGCAGTTGAAGGCGTTGGCGAGGTTGATGGCGACGCAGCGACCCCCTAGCATGCGACACCACTCGGTTGCCGGGCATGTGGCAGCCGCGCCTTGGGTCAGGTCCTCTTCAGTTGTGAGTGTGATTATGCTGTTTATAGGAACGCCAGGAAGCTGGCTGTTCTTGTCCTTATTCTTCTTCTTTTTCTTTTTACTGTCATTTATTCTATTTTTGCGTTCTCTGTTTTCCATAGTCCTCTCTTCTCCACCCTGACTTCTTCTCCCCATTCTCTCGCTTCTTCCTCCGAATTTCAGCTGATTATCTTCAACGTTTCTTGCAGCAGGCTTTGAAACCGATCCTTTTTTGTGATTATCTCTAATTTCCTCTTCATTTTTCATTCTCTGAGTCCGCGTTATATCTTCTTCTTCATTCACTTTATCTCCAAACCTCCGCTTCCTTGATTTTTTTCGAAACTTTGGATGAAGATTCCGATTCATTTCTGTAAACAAGTTGATATGCGTCAATGGATCAAATTCGTGAAATTTCTAGAGTAAAAGATATTTCAATATTGCAAAGCCTAGTGACAACTCATACCATCTATG
>NC_051418.1:35174274-35174703 GCF_015228065.2 Penaeus monodon
TGTTTTTATAAATCAATCATCAGTATATACACACACTTCCTGACTCTCCTATTTATGCAAGTGCTGGTGTGCAAATAAATAAAAAATCCTTACCCGCCTTTCCTCCGATCCTCCTCCTATCCAAGCTGCCCTTCCCTCCTGACGCAGCAGACCATATTCGCGGGGCAGGTCAGGGCCTTCGTCAGCAGGTCACAGCGGGAAGTGTCAGCTGCAGGCGGACGGATGCAAACACCCAGTTCCTCGCACGGTGTCTTGTCCTCTGGTTCGTCGGCTGGGAGGGATGACTTGCCTTGAGTCCTGCAACACTGTGCAACACAAGGAGAAGGAAGGTGTGTTTGTATGCATCGTAAGTCCATTCGTGTTAGGATGCATAGATTGGACTCGTTCTCATATACGTATACATTTTTATACGCATACATGCACATACAA
>NC_051418.1:35174808-35175120 GCF_015228065.2 Penaeus monodon
GAACACAAAGCCACATTATTCCAACAAAAATTTTACTCTGCTGTAACGTAATTACTCTTCTGTCAATAATAAATGCTTTATTTCCAAACGAAATATTACCACTTAACGGATCTTATTCAAATGAAAAATGTATACGTGAAGTATCCTTAAATTTAGTTAAATGAGAGCCCTTCGTGTGTTTTTGCTAAAACTAAAAGGAGAAAAATTATTTACAAATTTCTTTCTTATATTAGTCATAAAAAACACGTTATGTTTATTATTTTTTTTAACTGATCTGCCCTGCGTAAACATACAGTTCTCTGTAGCTGTGCC
>NC_051418.1:35175159-35175575 GCF_015228065.2 Penaeus monodon
GCTATTAACCCATCTACGAGTCTATCTGTTATACTAAAATATCTATGATGATTAGCATAGCATAAAAACATCCAAATTAGCGGGTCCATATTTTCAAAGGGCTATTTCTAGAAGCTTCTAGAAAAGTGATTCTCAAACTTTGCTGTACTAAAAGAATATATTCTGGACTTTTATGACTACGAATGCGTACAATCATAAAAACTATTGTGTTTTATTCTCCAGTAAAAAAAATATATATATATAATTTCCGAATATTTCCGACTTTAAATGCAGTAACCTCAAAGGTTTAAAATATCTGAAAATCAGAAAAATACGCGACACACCTGGAAGTTAACTGTGACACACCTGTCTCTGTGAAGCCCAGGTAGGGAATCATAATTGAGACAGGTTGAAAATCGCTGTTTGGATAAAGAGTT
>NC_051418.1:35175848-35176094 GCF_015228065.2 Penaeus monodon
TCGTCCACGAATATTTCAGTCCGTACTATAGTTGAAATGAGTACATATATGTTGTGTTTAGATGAGTATTCTCTTATTAATCGAGATGAATGATAGATGACTGTGAGAGTAAAAGTGTCAATTGAGCAAATATATGGGTAAGAAGATTGCAATTTTCGCATAGAGTCGATGTTAGTTAAAATTCCATTTTCTCTCTTTCATTTCTATCTCTCTCTTGGACTATCTATCCGTTTTTTTCCTCCCAAC
>NC_051418.1:35176300-35176569 GCF_015228065.2 Penaeus monodon
TTCCTTCCCTCTCCCTCCCTCCTTTCCCCCTCTCACATTGTCTATCCTACTCACGATATCCACAATGATGCAAAAACATCCGCGAACTCGGATTTGGATCCATTTAGCAGGTCCACCTCTAGTCACCCACATCCACCCCATATCTGATTCGCTGTTTGAGATACAGGTGTGTTGAACAGATGTTTTGGCGAGGTGTAACACCAGCCCAAGTTAGTACATCTTTGATCTTCAGACATAGTAGTGTTGGCAGGGTCTACTTATATACAGAA
>NC_051418.1:35177305-35177558 GCF_015228065.2 Penaeus monodon
CAAGATCAACAGCAAGTGTATTTTTCTTCGTCCGTTTCGTTTTTGGAAAAGAGGATCACGAACGAACCGATTGTATTGAAGATTCGAGTTTAAACCGAGGGATTAATATGTGATGAAGTTTGATTACGAAAATAGTGATGATCTAACTGCAGACTTCGTTTAGACTAGTTGTCTGTTTGTTCGGAAAGATAGGTAAATGGGCAGCAAGGAACAGATAAAGTAACATGAAGACAGGCCGATCCAGATTTTGTAA
>NC_051418.1:35177985-35178349 GCF_015228065.2 Penaeus monodon
TATAGTATAAAAAAATACATGACTTACATTATCTTTTTCTGGGTCACCAAAAGCTGTATATGAGAATTTGTTATTTTCACGATCGTAATTTATTTTTAAAATGTTATCAAAAGTTCGCAACGTTATGTTATGACGGAAAATTAAAGATCAAAATACATACTGAGTACCGTATCTTCTAATGTGCTTTCCTGGCGTGAATACCAGTGATAAAAGACGGAATAGAGATAACGACGATAAAGAGGAAATATACACGTTCGGTTTTTTAATGTTACTGACACCCCCTTTACTGGCCATCTGTGGCACTCATTTTCGTGGCAGCTGTAGCTTACCTATGTTGATGTACAGGTGAAGGGATTTCGCTGCT
>NC_051418.1:35181589-35181710 GCF_015228065.2 Penaeus monodon
TTGGCTTGTACACAGTTGGGTACTGGGCGGTGCCTAGTTTGTTTTCGGTAACCTGTTTGCCTGACCAGCACATGAGGTTTTTAGGTGAAGAAGGGGTGTGCAGAGATGTGAGACGGCCTCA
>NC_051418.1:35182068-35182196 GCF_015228065.2 Penaeus monodon
GTCTTTATACTGAAACTTAACTTATAAATTGAAAGCGACTTCAAATGATGTTATCATTAATATGCACAGCCTACGCGCGCAGGCAATAAAGGTGTAGCGATACAGCTTCACCCACAGCTGTGGGCTTA
>NC_051418.1:35183076-35183145 GCF_015228065.2 Penaeus monodon
GATTCGAACCCACGCCTCCGAAGAGACTGGTGCCTCAAACCAGTCTCTTCGGAGGCGTGGGTTCGTATC
>NC_051418.1:35187102-35187483 GCF_015228065.2 Penaeus monodon
TTAGTTTATTCCAATAAACACTTGCTATAGATATACAAATGCCTCCACTCCCCTAACCCATTTAACGATGCAACAAACTTCTAACTTGCTTCCGGTCTTACTCGCATCCTCGTCAATAGATGAAGATCTTAAACAATGGGTGAAGACGCGTTACGATTCCCTTGAACCAAATATCAAATCCCAAGGAAGCGTTTCTTCCTGCGTACGTACCAAAATGAAGAGAACTGACGCGAAGGTATAGAGTGGCCCCATCCCATCACGTAAATTATTTCGTGGGCAAAGAGAAAGGGTGCTTTCTACTGGAGGTTGTGATATTATGACCGAAATTCAAAAAACTTTACTTTCACAGAAATAATGTGTTTGCGTGTGTCCGAGCGCACA
>NC_051418.1:35187524-35188558 GCF_015228065.2 Penaeus monodon
GGGTTTGTGTACTTCCATGGTTTTTTGCCCCTTTGTAAAAAATCAGGTGTTTCCCTTTTTGTTTGGGAAAGGGTCAAGTCTAAAACAATCTAGAAAGCAGCTGTACTTGGTAAAGCATATTCGCTTTTGTGATTCAAAATACCTTGCGATCAACTGATATGGAGCACAAACGCATCACTGACTTACATCTTTGTTCAACTATATCCGTTTAACACGTGTGTGCGTCCAATGGATTCAGATGATTGCATTTTTGTAAATATTTTTTTTAATTAAGCTTTCATCTCAACCTGGACGTTGATACTTTAGTTAATGCACCCCAACACCAAATGGGCCTGAACGTGGGAAAATATCGAGTTCAGGGCCTAGATGAAAGTTTAATTTTTCAAAAATTTATTAAAGCATTTAAAATTCTTTATTAATTGAAGTTTTTGTGAATCGGGAGAGAGAATAATATCTTTTTTAAACCAAAATTTTTTTTTTTTTTTCTTCTCTCTCTCTCCTACTCAATCCTACTTTACAAAAATGTTCTGAAGTCTTTTTTTCCTGTCTCCTTGGTCTTTACGATTTTTGGTCTCCTCTCCACTTTTGGTAATATTCAAATAATCATGTCCTTTGCCCTTTAGGATTGCGTATTGGGGATGATAATGAAGTCCCTCTAGCAAACTCGCCTACCTAAGTTTGGGAAATGGGATATTTTAATCTATATTTCCTCTCTCATGGGTCTCGCTTACTCCTAAGGAAATCTCCAATCTCTTCCCTTCCTCTCACACACTGGCCGGTTTTCTTGTTTGGCTGAGAGTCCTTCCATTCAGAGAGGGAGGGGCACTAATACCCTCGTAATGTAGCCCTCTCTTGTCTTCATGACTCAGATATAAAGTAGACATAATTAGCTTAATGATTGGTAGGTCTCCGTGGTGAGTTTAGTACAGTAGGTTGATCTTCTGTAACTGTAATATGGTCTTGTAACTGTAATATGGTCTTGATGAAAATAATCTCTTGGCCAATTTTTCAGTTTTGGTCATTATATGTTTTGC
>NC_051418.1:35188678-35189140 GCF_015228065.2 Penaeus monodon
GACCACACTCATCTAGGGGGGGGGGGGGGAATCCAATGTTTTAACATGTTTTTATCACATTCTGCACCTGCTACAGAAACATTAATTACTTCTATTAACCGCTAGCTCCGTATCTACACACCTGCTGCCGTTAGCTTCACCGTTACAAATAAGACGTTAAAGTTACTTACAAGACATGTAAAGTAGACTGTACGAGGCTGATTAAGAAACTGAAATCTTCATGGTGTAAAAGCAAGTGGCACCGAATTAAGCTAAGCACAGATTTTTTTTATTATCTCATTCCTCTTCATCGATTAATCTTATTTTCTTTTCTTTTTTTTCCTGAAGATTAGACATCCAACGGAAACAGTGAACTAATCCATATATTTCAACAGCACAAATTAAAAGGAATATAAATATATTGAAAAAAAAGTGAAAAATAACAGAACACATAAAAAAATCAGTAAATAAACAAGAATTTAA
>NC_051418.1:35189213-35189420 GCF_015228065.2 Penaeus monodon
TAAACAAAGGCTGAGAAGTTAAAACAACAGCACCAGCAAAAGTGTCTTTATCATGACGTTTATCTTAATCTCAAGAAGCCCAAGAAAATTGTTAAGAAACTTTTTAATGGCTGTCTTCATCGTCCTGGCCTTGCGAATGACGGTGAGTGAGATTCTGTCTATTCTCTCGGCGCTTTCTGACTCTCCAGCTCTTGAAGGCTACACTCC
>NC_051418.1:35189754-35189818 GCF_015228065.2 Penaeus monodon
TTCCACTTCTGCGAATATCAGAATTAAGTATCAACATACGTTCGGTTATTGTTCTGTACAGCTG
>NC_051418.1:35189863-35189967 GCF_015228065.2 Penaeus monodon
AAATACTAACAGGCTATTTCGCCGAAGAAAGGGGCAGGCAGACAACAAGTGTATTATCTAAAATGTGTTATATTTCTCTAAATAAAGTATCTATATCTGCAAAG
>NC_051418.1:35190020-35190352 GCF_015228065.2 Penaeus monodon
GCCGATTACAGGGAGGCAGTATATAAAATGCGTTATCTAAAAGCTTTTATATTATACTAACTACAGTATTTCTCTTCGCACAGTTATCTATTTCTGTAGCTTTTATATGTGTTATCCCTTTGAACCAAAGGACTACAGGGAGGCAGCATATAAAGGTATTGCAGGAAATATGTATTTCACTAAGTACAGTATTTTTTATTCGAACAGTAATCTATCTCAACAGCCTTTTATTTCTTACTTCTCTATTCCCGGCACCAAATCTATTTCTTAGTTCCGTCGAAAAGGCATTATACATCACTAAATACAGTAAGTCCATCCTCGCGGTTACAAAG
>NC_051418.1:35190534-35191282 GCF_015228065.2 Penaeus monodon
CCAGCAGAGGCGGCCGGAGCGCGCAGCGAGCAGGACCGCCCGAGCGACAGAGGAACCCAGAGTCGAAATCTTCCGCCACAAAGACCTCCTTCGCGCCAAACCGATGGGCGGGCGATGGGCCTCGGAGATGGAGGAGGTCCCCCTCGAGTCGGTGGACCTCGAGGAGGTGGGCCTCAGGCTGGAGAAACGAAGGTCGGAGATCAGGCGTCGGTGCGAGACGTCCCTCTCGCCGGCGGAGCTGACGGAGGCGCCCAACAGCAGGGAGTTCCTCATCAACAGGGACTACGGCCTCGTGTGGTG
Organism: Penaeus monodon; assembly: GCF_015228065.2. NCBI lineage: Eukaryota > Metazoa > Arthropoda > Malacostraca > Decapoda > Penaeidae > Penaeus > Penaeus monodon. Next base: position 35,190,835 of record NC_051418.1, read on the forward strand.
CAACGTGTTCAAGGCCGCCTCCTCCACGTGGCTCTACAACTTCCTCCTGCTGGCGGGGATCCCCCAGAAGGTCATAGAGCGGTCGAGGTCATCCCCCGTGGAGGTCGCCCGCAGGGGGGCGTACCCGCGGCCATCCGTCGAGGAGCTCGGGGCGGTTGTCGCGTCGGCCAACGTCACGGCCTTCGTCATCGTCCGGGAGCCCTTCCGGCGCCTCCTCTCGGCCTTCAGGGACAAGATCGAGTTCAACCGACAGGCGCATTATCGGTAACTTGCGGCGAACTGGAATCGGGAGATAATTCAGAGACAAGGAGATAGATCGTGTGGTTTTTGTAGGGAGGTGTGTGCGTGTCTGTGTTTTTGTGTTGTTTTGTGTGTGTTGTTTGTGCGTGTTGTGTTTGTGTTGGTGTGTTGTTTGTGTGCTGTGTCTGTGGTTGTGTGAGTGTTGTGT
>NC_051418.1:35191577-35191642 GCF_015228065.2 Penaeus monodon
AAAGATAAAGGGAATACCACAGCAATTAGGTAAATATATATCATCGATTTTATATGCTATTCTAG
>NC_051418.1:35191748-35191996 GCF_015228065.2 Penaeus monodon
GTGTTATATATAGCAACTTAAATTTTCTTCAGCCGTTATATTTATATTTATTTCGATTATCTGCCTAATGACCATATATACACGGAATTATTATATTATTTACTTTATATATAATGTAATAGACACACGTCAGGGTACACAAAAATGCATACGCTACACTTAACCACATTATTCAATGTAGAGGAAATTTTCCCCTTGATTTTGCTGGAGAAGACCTGGTGTAAGCGTGTATTATCTCAGCCGTTTGA
>NC_051418.1:35193182-35193267 GCF_015228065.2 Penaeus monodon
CAAGCAGAATGATGATAGCATATCTAAAGATATTAATAACAAGAACAATAGAAAGCATTCATGTTTTATAGCCATAGCTCGGATA
>NC_051418.1:35193893-35194352 GCF_015228065.2 Penaeus monodon
CAAATCATGCGATTCATTTTATGAATATGCAATCAGTTGACAAAGCTAACAGTCCGGCCCCGACAATGCCCACAGTGCGCTGCGGTGCCACATCCAGACCAGGCTCGGCCGGCGGCCCCGTCGCGGCGCGGACTGCCAGCCGACCTTCCCCGAGTTCGTGGATTACCTGCTGGAGGAGCGGGCGAAGGGCAACGCCCCCAACGAGCACTGGGCGCCCTACTACTCCTTCTGCTCGCCGTGCCAGGTGGCCTTCGATTACGTCCTGCGCTTCGAGAGTCTGCCGGAGGAGGAGAGGTTCCTGATCGAGGCGGTGAGAGGATGGCCTGGGGTTTAGGGGGGGGAGGGTTAGTTAGGGGAGGGTAGGGGGATGAACAGAGCGATTTATTAGCGATTTTTTGAGAGGGAGATGACGAATTGTAAAAGGGGGGGAGGGGAGGAATTTTAAGGGAGAGATGACTA
>NC_051418.1:35194374-35194967 GCF_015228065.2 Penaeus monodon
AGGAGATGACTATGATGACTTTTGAAAGGAGAGTTTATTAAGGTGATTTTTTGAGGGAGAGATGACTAAGGCGATTTTTTGATAGGAGATAACTAAAATTATTTTTGAAAGGAGATTTTATTAATGTAATTTTTTGAGGGAGAGATGACTAAGACGATTTATTAGAGATTTTTGAGTGAGAGATGACTAGGGATGCTTTTTGAAGGGTGATGACCGAGAGGATTTTATCAATTTCCTTTACCACTGCCATTTTCCATCTTTATTATCATCTTTTCCCCTTTTTCGTTATTCTTGTAGTTCAGATCATATTCACTCTTTTATTACCTTGGTCTAGCAAAGTATGCTTCTCTTTCCAGTAATGAATATATAAAACATTGAAATTAACAATATTAACCAGAAGATTAATTCTATTCGTGTTACTAACTCTGAAATGAATCTAAAAGAAAGAAAAAAATCCACAAACGATACAAAAATCATTGTTTTGTTGTCCGCTCCGCGTTTAAAGACCATAAGCCTAGTAATATCTAGGTTTCTATTGTTTTTTTCTGGTTTCTGTGTTCTCGCTATCTTTATTTATGATCGCAATTCATTTG
>NC_051418.1:35198648-35198902 GCF_015228065.2 Penaeus monodon
TCCTTGCTTCCACCCCCCATTTACCTATCTTTGACAAACAGACACATCAAAAGCTGCAGTAGATCATCACTATTTCCGTAATCAAGCTTCATCACATATTGATCCTTCAGTTTAAACTCGAATCTCAATACAATCGGTTCGTTCGTGATCTCTTTCCAAAAACGAAACGGACGAAGAAAAATACATTTGCTGTTGATCTTGTGTATGTATGGATACGTGTGTGTTAATGCGTACCTGCAATTTTGCGAATACTT
>NC_051418.1:35199870-35200137 GCF_015228065.2 Penaeus monodon
AAATTATTCACGACAATTTTAAAACCAAAATAATACCCTTAATGAGAACACAACCACCACTCTGTATATAAGTAACCCTGCCAACATACTATGTCTGAAGATCAAGAGTATAACTTGGGCGGTGTTACACCTCGCCAAAACATCTTTTCAACAACTGTATCTCAAACAGCGAATCAGATATGGGGTGGATGTGGGTGACTAGAGGTGCCCTGCTAAAGGATCCAATCCGAGTTCGCGATGTTTTGCATCATTGTGGATATCGTGAGT
>NC_051418.1:35200508-35200674 GCF_015228065.2 Penaeus monodon
TGACGAAAAAATTGCAATCTTTCTTACCCATACTATTTGATCAACTGACACTTTTACTCTCACAGTCATCTATCATTCATCTCGATTAATAAGAGAATACTCATCCTAAACACAACATATATGTACTCATTTCAACTATAGTACGGACTGAAATATTCGTGGACGA
>NC_051418.1:35200960-35201370 GCF_015228065.2 Penaeus monodon
AACTCTTTATCCAAACAGCGATTTTCAACCTGTCTCAATTATGATTCCCTACCTGGGCTTCACAGAGACAGGTGTGTCACAGTTAACTTCCAGGTGTGTCGCGTATTTTTCTGATTTTAGATATTTAAACTTTGAGGTTACTGCATTTAAAGTCGGAAATTTTCGGAAATTATATATATTATTTTTTACTGGAGAATAAAACACAATAGTTTTTATGATTGTACGCATTCGTAGTCATAAAAGTCCAGAATATATTCTTTAGTACAGAAAAGGGTTTGAGAATCACTTTTCTAGAAGCTTCTAGAAATATCCCTTTTGAAAATATGGACCCGCTAATTTGGATTTTTTTATGCTATGCTAATCATCATAGATATTTAGTATAACAGATAGACTCGTAGAGGGTTAATAGC
>NC_051418.1:35201408-35201719 GCF_015228065.2 Penaeus monodon
GGCACAGCTACAGAGAACTGTATGTTTACGCAGGGCAGATCAGTTAAAAAAAATAATAAACATAACGTGTTTTTTATGACTAATATAAGAAAGAAATTTGTAAATAATTTTTCTCCTTTTAGTTTTAGCAAAAACACACGAAGGCTCTCATTTAACTAAATTTAAGGATATACTTCACGTATAACCATTTTTCATTTGAATATAAGACTCCGTTAAGTGGTGAATATTTGGTTTTGGAAAATAAGAGCATTTACTTAACTGACAGAAGAGTAAATTACGTTACAGCAGAGTAAAATTTCTTGTTGGTATAA
>NC_051418.1:35201834-35202248 GCF_015228065.2 Penaeus monodon
TTGTATGTGCATGTATGCGTATAAAAATGTATACGTATATGAAAACGAGTCAATCTATGCATCCCTAACACGAAGGGATTACGATGCATACAAACAACCTTCCTTCCCTTGTGTTGACAGTGTTTCAGGACTCAAGGCAAGTCATCCCTCCCAGCGCGAGGAACCAGAGGACAAGGAAACCGTGCGAGGAACGGGTGTTTTCATCCGTCCGCCTCAGTGACACTTCCCGCTGGACTGCTGACGAAGGCCTGACTGCCCGCGAAAATGGGCGCTGCGTAGGAGGAAGGGCAGTTGGATAGAGGAGGATCGAGAAAGACGGGTAAGGATTTTTTTAATTATTTGCACACCAGCACTTGCATTTAAATAGAGAGTCAGGAAGTGTGTGTATATACTGATGATTGATTTATAAAACAA
>NC_051418.1:35202401-35202773 GCF_015228065.2 Penaeus monodon
CATAGATGGTATGAGTTGTCACTAGGCTTTGCCCAATATTGAAATATCTTTTACTCTAGAAATTTCACGAATTGATCCATTGACACATATCAAAATTGTTTACAGAAATGAATCGGAATCTTCATCCAAAATTCGAAAAATCAAGGAAGCGGAGGTTTGGAGATAAGTGAAAGAAGAAAAAGATATAACGCGGACTCAGAGAATGAAAAATGAAGAGGAAATTAGAGATAATCACAAAAAGGATCGGTTTCAAAGCCCGCTGAAGAAAACGTTTGAAGATAATCAGCTGAAATTCGGAGGAAGAAGCGAGAGAATGGGGAGAAGAAGTCAGGGTGGAGAAGAGAGGACTATGGAAAAAAGAGAACGCAAAAT
>NC_051418.1:35202820-35203032 GCF_015228065.2 Penaeus monodon
GCCAGCTTCCTGGCGTTCCTATAAACAGCATAATCACACTCACAACTGAAAGGACCTGACCCAAGGCGCGGCTGCCACATGCCGGCAACCGAGTGGTGTCGCATGCTAGGGGGTCGCTGCGTCGCCATCACCTCGCCAAAAGCCTTCAACTGCGACCGGGTGGACAGCACGTGTTCAAGGGCCTCCAGTGCCGGGCGCATCGGGGAAGGGTT
>NC_051418.1:35203066-35203732 GCF_015228065.2 Penaeus monodon
TGTCTCATGTTGAGGTCGTCCCCGGGGAACGACGAAACCCCTGGAGCTACTGCCCTCTGACTGCCTGGTGCGGGGTCCCCGGGCGTGCCTGCGTCACCGCCAACGTCGCGAATTCCTTCAACTGCGATGCGGTGTGATGGGAAGCGGGAACGGGTGCTTCTGCTGCGTCGGAGGGATACTTGGCAGCTCTCACGTGGGTGACGGTGGAACTGGGGGCCCTGATGGGGGAGGCGTTGGTTGATGGTCTAGGGAGCTGTGAGTGAATATAAAGGAAATAAAAATACTGACATTGCAGAAGGAGGAGAAGGAAGAGGTGCAGAAGGAAACCATGGAAATGATGGCGCTGAAGAACGAGAATGTTAGTGGTTGGTGGGGCTGAAGGGCGCTTGGGGAGAGGAAGGAGATAGGGTTTGCAAGCGGGAGTGGAAGATCTGCGGACAAAACGGAAAATGTGCCAAACGGAAGGGAGTCTGCAAGTGGAAGGGCCGGGGAGGGTGCAAGAGGCTGGAAAATAAAATGCGGAGGAAAAGACTGCCCATTGCTGCATCGACGAAGATGGGGAAAGTGAGACAGACCTATATCCGTTTCCTGATACTTTGCGAATGTAGTATGACATATGTATAATCTTGCAGTGCCCACTAGAAAGGGAAAATTTGCGCCTAAGTA
>NC_051418.1:35204300-35204762 GCF_015228065.2 Penaeus monodon
TAAGTTCATGTTACCCATTTACTAGAATATGTTTTAGTAGACCCCCATGCCCTGTCTTCCAGTGTCAGAGTGTGGCCAGACGAAGCCCTGCTTCAAGGAAGGTGGACGCTGCGCGCAGAGTTGCGGTCCTCACGACTCAAAGCGGTGGGGATTATGCAAGAAAAAGTGTTTATGCTGCGTTGCTCCAGGTAGGCTGGGTTTGAGGTTTAGCCCATAGCAGTAAGTTGCAATTATTATTCTGTTTAAGGTTTGAACATAGTACCGGGAAATGTAAAGAGTGATATTCAAGTCTTAATTACCTTCGATGAACTAATTAAGGCTATCATTACATATACTTGTACAACAATATTTGCCCCATTGTTTTGGCACTTTAAAACTCTCTAGAGACAATTATTGCATATGTTTACTTAGGAAGATGTGGGCAGCGCAAACGATCCTAAAGAAATCCATCACAATTTTCAG
>NC_051418.1:35204799-35205424 GCF_015228065.2 Penaeus monodon
AGAGAGCGGATCAGGTAATGGACAAAAATCCAGGGGGAATAATCAGGACCAGAAGAAACACACTCTGGCGGCCAGGGGAATCGGCGAAGGCCCTCTGAAAGCGAAAACATACTCCAGACTCACTTGCCACTAAAGGCACAAGAGTGGCGCTCATAGGGGGCGGGGACGAAGGGCGCAGGCAGAGGAAGAGGCGCCCTTGCGCCACGGACGACCGGTGCGGGGCCCTTGGGGTCGCTGCGTCCCCATCAGCCTCGCCAACGTCTTCAACTGCGACCGGGTCAGCAGCGAATGCTCAGGCGAGTCGAAGTGCCGGTGCTGCGTCGGCGAAGGGCTGGCCGCCGGCGAGGAGGTCTCCGGCGTGGAGATGTCTCCGGCAAACGACGACCGCTGGAGCTACTGCCCTCTGACTGCCTGGTGCGGCGTCCCCGGGCGTGCCTGCGTCACCGCCAACGTCGCGAATTCCTTCAACTGCGATGCGGTGACTGATGAATGCGGGGACGGGTGCTTCTGCTGCGTCAGAGGGATACTTGGCAGCTCTCACGTGGGTGCCGACGGCGGAGGCGATTACGGAAGTTCCCCCTGGTGATGGCGGAGGCGGCGGAGGAATTTTGGGGGTTTTACGGGC
>NC_051418.1:35205516-35206659 GCF_015228065.2 Penaeus monodon
AGGCCATGAAGATAGCGACTCTCCTGAAGGCGGGCCGGTGTGCGAAAACAAGTGGACGTGCGCCAAGAGAGGAGGCATCTGCAAGTCAGAGGGTCTCGGCGTGTGCGAAAGTGTAGAGAAAAAAATGCGGGCGGGAATGGCTGCTTCTGTTGTATCATGGAAAGAATGAAGAGTGAGCCCTTTCCCTAAGTTTTTTTTTAGTATCGGCTTCTAACTTTTTAAACCTGCGCGTGACATGCAGTTAGTTAGTTAAATGCGTCCTGGTATGAATTACATAGCCATAACTTTTATTTATCTACCATTATCTTGTCAGAATGCAAACAGAGGAGGTCATGCCACAGGAAGAGAGGCATTGCATGAAGAACTGTTACCACGATGACAAGGTGATTCTGGGCTCTGCAACAACGACTGCTCCTGTTGCGTCTTCCTGGTAAACCCTAGTGAACCTGCAACAGATCGTGAATAATATGCAACAAATCTGGGTCTTATTTGATTCCTTCTGCAATAAAAAAAAGAATAAAAAAGAAGTATCTAGAGTTGAAAAAAAATGCAAAATTCTAAGCTGATTAACTTCTCTCCCTCCAGGTGTTATCGACGGACAAGGAGGAGGAGGAGTCAGCGCTGGTAAGGCTAAAAGATGAAGTCGAAGTATAGCATATAATCCGTGTTCCATCCTACTGTTAAACGAAGAACTTAAAACCCACACTCACGTTTCTTCCTTTTAGCTTGTTTTGCAGAAGAAACCCTGTCTTCACGCCGGCGGAGAGTGCAAGGAGAGCTGCCACACAGACGAGATTTTAGTGCCCGGTTTGTGCAAGAAGAAGTGCCAGTGTTGTGTCCCTGAAGGCAAGTCTCGGGCAGTGTCATTTCTCTTTCCTAAGTCCCCAACCCTTTAATTAAGGAGGAGGTTAAAGTTGCCTCTTTTCTAATGAATTTATTTTGTTTTGTTTTTTCTATCGGTTATATAACAGTGACCCTTTCGACTTGTAGCTCGTTGGCGGAAAAGAAACTGTTAAAAATTTTATTTATTTATGTAAACAAGGGGAATTATAAAGGGACATGTAACACAGTGGAATATTATGTATATTTGATTAGGCAATCGTGTCTAAAGCTGCAGATACCTGTGTGCTTTTTTTTTTCTTC
>NC_051418.1:35206799-35207318 GCF_015228065.2 Penaeus monodon
TTTTTCTCTCACTTGCTTTCTCTTTTCTATCCTTCGCAATTGTGATACCCTCCACGGTATGTGCACCGATTAAAGTTGCCAAGGCCTACAAAAAGATCGGGGAAACTATAATAAAATGAGTGAAAGTTGCTGAATCGTAATACGAGTGGAAACTAATCTCCACAGAGATTTCGGGGCAAGGAGGTGGCACTGATATGGATGCTGGAAGGCCAAAAACTGGTATGTGGTAGATGTTTATTGTATGTACGAACGAGAATTTTAGAGTAATGGTTGTAATGTTATAGAAGATGAAAATGTTGATAAATAGTTTGCTTGCCTGAGTATCGGTTTGCCTCTTTCTTTTTTATGTTGTGTGTGTGTGTGCATGTGAAAAATACTCTTTTTTCACTAAGTATTTTATTGATAATACTATGATTAAATACAAAGAGAGTGTGTCTTTTGCAAATTCTTTCCTGAAAGATTTTTAAAATTTATTCCTGGATCAGAAGAGAGTTCCTACATTGAAAGAAGGGGAGAGAG
>NC_051418.1:35207354-35207949 GCF_015228065.2 Penaeus monodon
TGTAATACTATCTCTCCCCAAGTAGAAATATACCTACAAAACCAGCCAGAATATCTCCCTTCCAGACTGCGAGCAGAAGAAACACTGCATTGTGACGGGGGACAGTGCAAAATGGCTTGTGAGGCGAATGAGGACCCAGTGCCCAGTCTGTGCAAGATGGACTGCCAATGCTGCCCTTTCCCAAAAGGGGAAGTTCCAGAACTTAAAATTTCGTTGAGGAGAACAAATGAACTTTCTGTTAAGAGAACAGATGGAGACTTAGGTTAGGAGAACAGATGGAGATTTTTGTTGAGAAGAAACAAAAAGAAATTTTGTTAAGAGAACCCAAATGGAGATTTCGATTAGGAGAACGAATAAAATGGCTGATATTTCTAAAATTTAGAAACTACTCGGTTGATTTCCAAGAAAAAAGGATTTATCGAGCTTTTAAATTTTTTGAAGATGAGAACATTTTTTTTTTAAAAATTTTTGAGGACGACTTATTTTCACAGATATCCTTGAGCTTGACGAAGTGTCAGCTGAAGGTAATGGCGAGACCTTTTAGTAAATCTCTGAGAAATTTTTTAATCGTTCTTTTTTTCTTACTTTCCATTAT
>NC_051418.1:35208515-35208871 GCF_015228065.2 Penaeus monodon
GGATATTTACATCTCGACAAAACGCGCGTTGTCCCATTCCCTCTCAATAGAAAAAAAAAACAGTGCAAAATAACAACCCCCATCCTCCTTCCAGACTGTAAACAGAAAAGACGGCTTCAATCAGGAGACTTGCAAAAAAGTCCTGCAATCGAAGGAAAAGAATACTCCCTGGACGTGTTGAAAGCTGCCAGTGCGCGCTCCCGAAGTAAAAAAGTCCCTTCCCTGGTTATCGGTGTTCTGGCCGTGGATCCGTCAGGAGGTTTTTCTGCGGAAGCTGGGTAGTCTTCGTGTGAGTGTAGATATGGTCAGAAAGCAATGCGTTTTTTTGGGGGGAAGTTTCTTGTTTTGTTTTATTC
>NC_051418.1:35209190-35209306 GCF_015228065.2 Penaeus monodon
TTTATATAAATAATCCAGTTTTGCTTATGATTCCATTGCCACTTGTAGGAGGAGCTGAAGAAACGGAGAAACGGACGAGACCGGAGAAATGAAGTAAAATTTTGATTTCTTATTTT
>NC_051418.1:35209387-35209647 GCF_015228065.2 Penaeus monodon
AACTATTTGGGACTATTTAATGCGAGCTTTTAACCAGGCACAGCTTTGAACCCAACACATCTGTACTTTTTTTTTATTTGCTTTTAATGGTTTCAGTCTTAAAGGAGCTGATACAAATTTAAAATGGGCTTGTATGTTTTTTGCATGATTTTTTGGGGGTTTTTAAAAGGAAATTTTCCCTCGAAAATCATACTATAACAAGAAGAGATTGGGGGAGAGAATGGGAGGGGAAGAGAGAGAGAGGGGGGAGGGGGGAAAGA
>NC_051418.1:35209699-35209829 GCF_015228065.2 Penaeus monodon
AAAAATTTTTGAGACATACTACTACTACGCCTGATCTCTCAAAGTCACTGTAGGCCCATATCCAAGGTACCCGGGACATGTCTATAGAAGACTATGCTTGCTATGCCGTGGGGATGATGCTTTAGGAGGG
>NC_051418.1:35213483-35213594 GCF_015228065.2 Penaeus monodon
CCCCCCCCCCCAAAAACCCCCCCCCAACATTTATAAAAAAAAAAATATATATAAATTTTTTATAAATTTTTTTAAATATAATAATATAATATAATTTTTTATATATTATAA
>NC_051418.1:35219915-35220574 GCF_015228065.2 Penaeus monodon
CTCCAACAAAAAGTACGAAGTCTCGGACTCGCAGCGCACAAGATGGGTCGGCCGCAGCGGGCTTACCTCTCCGCCAGGGCAGCGACGATTTGACGAATACGCCCGCCAGCAAGTGTCAGCCCCAGCACAAGACTTCCCACAGCGTGAAGTCCAGCTTTCGCTCACAACTTGAAGGCGGCGTCCTCTGTACACAGCATCAGTATTGTCGAAGGCGACGCTGGAGGCCACGTCGGCTACGTGGAAGGAGGAAGCTGAGGACCGCGAGGAAAACGCTGCCGGCGTACGCACGCCGAAAAGAGCGCCGCTTCCTGCTGCGTCCCGCTCGCCAGAGGTCCTCGGGAGAACGGGCATAGGACACTTCCAAGGGCGCCTCGTGTATGTCCTCCATCGGCAAGTTTGTCAGATAGGACGTGCAGTAAACAATCCTTTGGAGATTTAGGCGAAAAAAATGAAAAAAAGTCGTTCTTGGTGCACCATGACAGGCAGCGGGTGCTCCGTAGCGGCCTGTGATAAAACTCCATGATACTGATTGCTACTCGTCGCGTGTCAGATCCGTAAGCTATCAACAGGCTAAAGATAACACCCTTTTTTCCTAAATCCAAAGGAACAGGGAACACTGATGACATATAAAAAAAGGAATTAGAATGCATATTGTCCGC
>NC_051418.1:35222453-35222552 GCF_015228065.2 Penaeus monodon
AGAGAAGAAAAAAGAGAGAGAGAGGAATTTTTGGATTTAAAAGCTGTTATTCTCTCTCCTTCGATTACACATAACTATCAATTAATAAAAGAGATTTGA
>NC_051418.1:35222707-35222937 GCF_015228065.2 Penaeus monodon
TACATAACTGCAATCAGTCTGAGAACTCCATTGGACCACTCGTTTAAAGGGATAAGTTAACAAGTGTAATCGGGATGCGTTTGTGCCCCATTCTTTGTCGAAAGGGTATTTTGAATCACAAACGAATATGCTTTAAAGTACACCCTTTTTTTCTAGTTGTATTTTGGACGTTGATTTTTTCCAACAAAAAAGGGACACCTGTTTTTTTACAAAGGCAAACCGGGGAAGCT
>NC_051418.1:35223003-35223347 GCF_015228065.2 Penaeus monodon
TTATTTCTGTGAAAGTAAGAGTATTTTGTAATTCGGAATCATATCAGTATCAGCCAAGCCTCCAGTAGCAACGCACGCCTTTCTCTTTGTCCACGAAATAATTTCGGGGATGGAGGGGGCCCTTTATACCTTCGGTCAGTTTCTTCTTTTGCGTACGCAGGAAAAACGTTTCCTTGGGATTGATATTTGGTTCAAGGGAATCGTAACGCGTCTTCACCCATTGTTTAGGATCTCTATTGACGAGGATGCGAGTAAGACCGGAAGCAAGTTAGAAGTTTGTTGCATCGTTAAATGGGTTAGGGGAGGGGGCATTTTTATCTAAGCAAGTGTTTTTGAAAAACTAA
>NC_051418.1:35227684-35227885 GCF_015228065.2 Penaeus monodon
TTAAAGCTCACCTTATTTTTGGACTTTTAAAACAGCTTATCGCTACACCTTTATTGCCTGCGCGCGTAGGCTGTGCATATTAATGCTAACACATTTAATCGCTTTCATTTAAAAGTTAATTTCAGTATAAAACTGTATCCATGTGGTTATAGGGTGTTTATGAGTGCTTGTGTTTTTTTCAGCATAATATAAACCACACAC
>NC_051418.1:35228313-35228522 GCF_015228065.2 Penaeus monodon
ATACCACACACCATAACCCCTGTGGGGCCCGTCCACTCTCTGCACCCCCTTTTTTCACCTAAAACCTCATGTCGGGTCGGGGCAAACAGTTACCGAAACAACATAAACCCCCCAGTACCAACTTGTAAACCATTTAAACCCGATTCCCGCGGGTAGGCCGAAACTTAAAATGCCATCCCACTGAAAAGGGTTTTATCTATTGTCTTCAC
>NC_051418.1:35231543-35231883 GCF_015228065.2 Penaeus monodon
ATCAACGGGTTTCTGGCAGCGAAACCCTTTTACCTGTAAAATCAACATTAAACTACGTCCCCGAAATGAGTGCCCAATGGGCCTAAAGGGGGTGCAGTAAAATTAAAAAAAACCCAAAAGTGTATATTTCCTCTTTTCGTCGTTATTCTATTCCGTCTTTTATCACTGTATTCACGCCCCGGAAAAAAACATTAGAAATACGGGGCCTATTATTTTGATCTTTAATTTTTCCCTCATAACATAACGTTGCGAATTTTGATAACATTTTTTAAAAAAAAATTTTCGATCGTAAATAACAAATTCTCATATACAGCTTTTGGTGCCCGAAAAAGATAATATA
>NC_051418.1:35232352-35232691 GCF_015228065.2 Penaeus monodon
CTGATTTATTTTCTTTTTCTGGGGCACCAAAAACGTATATAAATTTTTTATTTTCACGACGAATTTATTTTTTAAAAAGTTCAAAAATTCGCACGATTTTTGACGGAAAAATTTAAATAAATACATACGAGTACCGATCTTCTAATGTGTTTCCTGGGGTGAAAACATGATAAAAGAGAATAGAGATAACGCGATAAAAGGAATATACACTTCGGTTTTTTAAAAGTTACTGCACCCCCTTTACTGGCCTCTGTGGCACTCATTTTCGTGGGATCTGTAGCTTTCCTATGTTGATGTACAGGGGAAGGGGTTTTGGAGGAACCCGTTGTATTATTTTAT
>NC_051418.1:35235721-35235922 GCF_015228065.2 Penaeus monodon
TGAAAACAAAATAAACCTTATTACATGGGGATGGATTGTAGTCGCGACCCCCGCTAAACGGGGTTAAATGGCTGTACACAGTTGGTAAAAGGGCGGTGCCCAGTTTTTTTTTTCGGGAACCTGTTCCCACCAGCCATGAGGTTTTTGGGGAAAAAGGGGGGTGCAGAGGGGGAACGGCCTCAGAGGGGTTTTGTGTGTGTG
>NC_051418.1:35236334-35236539 GCF_015228065.2 Penaeus monodon
TTTTTTGTTGTGTGTTTATATATATGCATGAAACACCACATCACCCAAACAACCCTATAACCACTGCATACAGTCTTTTTTAAATGAAACTTTAAATTATAAAATTAAAGCGACTTTAAGATGTTTGCATTAAATGCCAGCCCACGCGCCAGGCAAAAAAGGGGAGCGATACAGCTGTTTTTTTCCCCTTAAATGTGAGCTTAAA
>NC_051418.1:35237274-35237795 GCF_015228065.2 Penaeus monodon
CGGGATTTTTGATAGGAGATAACTAAAATTATTTTTGAAGGAGATTTATTAAGTAATTTTTGAGGAGAGATACTAGACATTTATTAAGATTTTTGAGTGAGAGATGACTGGGGAAATGCTTTTTGAAGGGTGATGACCGAGAGGATTTTATCAATTTCCTTTACCACTGCCATTTTCCATCTTTATTATCATCTTTTCCCCTTTTTCGTTATTCTTGTAGTTCAGATCATATTCACTCTTTTATTACCTTGGTCTAGCAAAGTATGCTTCTCTTCCCAGTAATAAATATAAAAAACTTGAAATTAACAATATTAACCAGAAGATTAATTCTATTCGTGTTACTAACTCTGAAATGAATCTAAAAGAAAGAAAAAAATCCACAAACGATACAAAAATCATTGTTTTGTTGTCCGCTCCGCGTTTAAAGACCATAAGCCTAGTAATATCTAGGTTTCTATTGTTTTTTTCTGGTTTCTGTGTTCTCGCTATCTTTATTTATGATCGCAATTCATTTGGTGTGT
>NC_051418.1:35239691-35240650 GCF_015228065.2 Penaeus monodon
AAAACCTTTGGGGAAAATCTGCAGAAAGAAACCGGGAATGCATAAGAATTACAAAAACAAAAAAAAACCCCCCCGGGTCTATAAATTCAATTGCCCGGGGAAAACAAAAAAAACCCCTTTCCCCCGGGAAACCCCCTAAGTCCCATCCGGGGGGGAAAAACTCCCGGCGAGGGCAGGGAATTTCGGAAAAAACACCCCCCTTTTCGGCCCAAAAAATTTTTTTGGGTAAAAAACGAAAAAGGGGGAAAAGGTTCCTCCCAAATTTTTGGGTGGTTTTGGAAGGACCTGGGGGACCAAATTTTATTTTTTCCGAAAAACCTTTACCCAAGTAAAACAGAAAGAAATAAAACGGTCCTGGGAAAAAAAGGGGCTTATTTTTGGGCCCAACTAAATGTTAACATCCCTAAGACAAAGGAAAAAGAAAAAGCCTTAAAAAAACCAAAAAATGGAAAAACAAAAAAAAAAGGGGAAAATTAAATGCAAAGAAAAAAAAAAAAAAAATGGAAAAAGGAGCCAAAATTAAAAAGAAGGAAATTAAAAATGAAAACAAACATTTTTTTTGGAAAAAAAAGGTTTTTGTACGGAGTTTTTATTTCACGAAAAAGAATCCAATTTCCCCCAAAAAGGTTTTTAAAAGTAAATCCCAAAAACCTTTTTAGAATTTAAATGTCCAAAAAATTAAAAAGGGGAAAAAAAAATTTTTTTTAAAACCCCCAAGAACAAAAACCCAAAGAGATTTAAAAAAAAAGGGAGCTTAAAACCCAATAAAAAAAAAATAATCAAAAAATTTAAACCCCTTAAACCCCCTTAGATAAAATAAAAGGGAAAAATTTTGAATTTGAAACAATTTTTTATACCATAAAAGCCAAACCACCAAAAAATTGACCGGGCCCCCCCAACAAAAACCCGCCAAATTCAATTGTCTAAACCCAAAAAGGAAGAGAGCACGGTTTTGACAA
>NC_051418.1:35241817-35241902 GCF_015228065.2 Penaeus monodon
TGTTTTCTCTCTCTCTGTTTTAATCTATCTACTATCTACTCTATTCATCCGTTTCATTTCTTCACCGCCCCACCTGTCTTCTCTG
>NC_051418.1:35242279-35242523 GCF_015228065.2 Penaeus monodon
TCACAGGTCCCAAGACTCTCCACCGTCGTGCATCCTCGCCGACTTCACTCCTCCCACACCGACTACGAGAACGTCACCAAACACTACTTTTCCCAGCTGTCCAAAACGAAGCTGCTGGGCCTCTACGAGATCTACAAGCGCGATTTCGAGATCTTTGACTACGACGCGACACCTTATTTCACTTACGTCAAGGATTCGTAGAGAGGAGAAGAGGAAGAACAGAATAAGTGAAAGGAATAAAAGA
>NC_051418.1:35242591-35242861 GCF_015228065.2 Penaeus monodon
AGGGGGGGGGGGAAAAAGAGGCCTTGCAAATGCACATTCACAGACGCTCACACTCACAAACGGGTTCATACACACACGCTCATCCAGCAAACACGACCTTATTCGCTAATGTAAGTTTGACATTTACACACACACAGTCATATATGGCCATTCTTAGACCCCAAATACACAAAAAGGTCCATAAAGAATGAGATAAGAACACGTGTGAAAGGAAACAAAAGACAATGAGCGGACTTAAAAGAGAAAAACTTGAAAAAGAACTTTCATACT
>NC_051418.1:35243496-35244537 GCF_015228065.2 Penaeus monodon
AAACATTTTGCAATAATGCTTAGTTTGTCATTATTTCTATACCGTGTATCTACTAACACATTTCAGTACTGGTAGCAGAGGAATCTATTCGTACACAAACGTCTAGGATATGCAGTACTAACAGCAGGGTACTTCTTCAACCTGACAGATGCAAAAGGAACAGTACATCAAAACGGTTCAGCAACAATCATATTCATTTCGTGCATTACAGTAAGCATATCTACAACGGCTGTAAATAACACGGTCTCGCGGAATGTTCTCTCAATATTTTTTTTATCGTGATCAGGTGTTGATTGATCAATAATAGGTGTCGATTGATGATAACATACCAATCGAAGTTGATATCAGGGCCATTGCCACCGAAGAAACATTCATAACTAATAACGTTAAAAAAAAGACCACATTCTTTGTCATTATCCCAAGTCATTAAATCTGTAAGTGTTATCATTGTATAGATTTGTCAGCTGATTCAACTCCTGTGTCGGATATTTGAGTACGTTTTTCAACGCAGCGTTTTCTTTTAAGCTTCTGTGGGGAAATAGACTGTCTCCCTTATTGACGGAAAGATTACATCGTGTTCAGATACTCGAAGATATTCAGTCCTCAAAGCGTGCACTTGAGAAGGTTCACGCGCGCCACCTTATCGCACAACAATCTCATTTTAGTTTCTTGGTCACTGAGACACCGATGCCCATATCTCTCATATCTCACACCAGACGTAACTCCGTCCCGCCTCTTATCACAGTATCTGGCAACACAGGGCCGTGATAAGATAAAAGCAGGTGACCTCCGAACGGATTTCAAAGAGGCCTGGACCGCCCACAAGCATCGGTCCGGAGGTGATTGTTGTGCATATTGTCCCGGCGGACGATGACGTGACGAGAGGGCGAGAGGGTCCTGTCAAATGTCATCCAGTGAGAAGAAATGGGATCCATATCTGAAAAAAAGCAAACAAACATAAGGATATATCATTTTTGCGACGAATATATATCCCCTCATGCGAATGGACCAGCTTTTTGGGTGTCTCGTGATGTTTGTGAG
>NC_051418.1:35244884-35244951 GCF_015228065.2 Penaeus monodon
GGTCTTGCGTACGCGTGTATGATTGTAGGTATTTATTACATACATATGTGTGTACTCTAAATGTCAG
>NC_051418.1:35245224-35245366 GCF_015228065.2 Penaeus monodon
CCATATACGCATACACGTGTAATTTGCCCCCCGCATAATGACTCGCCGCGCACATCCCCTCGATCGTCATTACACAGGTGTTGCCCCAGGATGTTCGTCAAAGGGCTTCCGACGCCACGCACTCTCGCCGGCCCTTCCTTCC
>NC_051418.1:35246382-35246874 GCF_015228065.2 Penaeus monodon
TTTTCGCCTGGTTGGTTGTGTTGGGGTTGTGGTTTATTTACCCCTAAACATTTAAACAACTATTTTAAAAAAATTAAAAATAATAAAATAAAAAAAAAATAAAATAAAAAAATGAATAAAAATGTTATAAAAAAAAAAAAGAAAAGAATTAGGGAATTTTAAGAAGGGGAAAAATTGTTTCCCCCTATAGGCGGAAAAGAAGAAAGTATTGTGGGGAAACAAGTCAATAAAAAAAAGATTAAAAAAGGATAGAAAATAAAGAGTGGAAAAAAAGAAACTAGGAAAATAAAACAACAACTGAACGAAAAAAAAAAAGAAAAAAAATGGAAGGGTTAATTAAGTTGTGAAAATGGGGTTTTACAGGGGAAAAAAAAGAGGGAACAGGGAAAAAAAATTTTTTTATTTTTTTGAATTATTAAATGGGTTTTTTTTAAACCGTCCATTTTAAAAAAGGGAAAAATTAAATAACCCCCCGGGAAGATTTGAAAGGGG
>NC_051418.1:35246896-35247609 GCF_015228065.2 Penaeus monodon
TATATAACCCAACACATTTTGAAAAAATAACAAAATATTTTAAAAATGAGTTTTGACCGAAAAAAAAGCTGACCAAGATTATTTAAAAGGGATGAAAAAATTTTAAAAAGGGGATTAAAAATGGAAATTTAACTTAATTTTTTAATTGGGTTTTTTTAAAAAAAAGGGTTTTTAAAAATTTAAATTATTCGAAAAAAAAAGGGGGAAAAACTTTAAATTCCGGGTAATCACCCCACAAGGAATTTTTTTAAAAAATAAAGGAATTTTAATTTAAAAGTGGGGACGTCAAAAAGAGGGGAAAAAATATTACATAGTTTTAAAAGTTCAAATTTTCGCTGGGGGAAAGATTTTAAAATTTTTTAATTTTTTTTTTTTAAAAAAGGCGATTAAGAACATCGGGGGCTTGGGGGGATTTTTCCTTTTTGCGGCGGGGAGAAGGGAATACCCGGTCTAAATTACCATCGCCAAAAAATGGTGGGTGTGTGTTTGGGTTTTTTTTGGTGTGTTGGTGGTTTTTGGGTTTTGGTTTGGGGGTTTTGTGGTTTGGGGGGTGTTTGTTTTTTTGGGGGTTTTTTTTTTGTGGTTTTTTTTTTTTTTTTTATTTTTTGTTTATAAATTTATTTTTTTAAATAAAAAAATTTTAATATATAATAATATATATCATTATAATATTATAAAATATATAAAAATATATTTTATAAAAAAAAAAATAT
>NC_051418.1:35247730-35248038 GCF_015228065.2 Penaeus monodon
AAAAAAATTTAATTTTTTATTGTTGTTTTCTTCAAAACCAAGGTGATACGGTGTAAAAATGCAGTTGTACACGTCGCGGGAAATTTTGAAGAAAATTGGGATTTTCGTACACAACAGTGTTATTTCAGCTGCCTCGCAGAAGCAGAAGCCCCAATATTCAGAGAAATGCAAAGGGAAGATAAATATTTAAAATTTACCCTTTTGAGCGATTTGGGTAAAATGTTTATAAAAAATAAGTATTTTTTTTTCTTATTGAGCATCAAATTTTTCCTTTTTTGAATCCCTTTTTTCTTTTCCCTAGCGCACCG
>NC_051418.1:35248865-35249095 GCF_015228065.2 Penaeus monodon
AAATACACCAAAACACCGTAACACCCCAAAATTTACACACAAAAAAAAACCCACCCAGCACAACAAAAACCACACGCACATAATACACACACCCCACTAAAAAACCACACATCCCACACAAACACGCACACACACAAAAAAAACCACCCCAAAAAAAATACACACAAACAAAAAAACACCAACACAAATACCACCAAAAATACACAGAAACACACCCCACCCACATTTGG
>NC_051418.1:35252440-35254488 GCF_015228065.2 Penaeus monodon
ATAAAACCCCACACACACACCACACACACACCACCACCCCACAACACACACACACACCCCCACACCCCACCACAAAACACACACCCCACACAAACAAAAACACACACACCCCACACCACCAATATACAAACACACACAAAAAACACACCCAAACAAAACACACCCACACACCACCAAAAATAAAAAACACACAACAAAACACAACACACAAAACCACCACACAAAAACCCCCCACAAACACCCCAACCAACACACCAAACACAAACCCCAATAAACCCCACAAAACACCAACCACACAAAACAAAACCCCAACACCCGGGGCCCACAATAAAAACACACAAAAACCAAAAACAAAAAATAAAACCCCACACAAACAAAACCACCAACCCACAACACAAAAAACCAAAAAACCTTCCCCGCCCACCAATACACAACACAAAAACAAGACAAACACAACCCCCAATACCCACACACACCCCTCACACCAAAACAATAAACACCCAAAAACACACCCCACACAAAACAACACAAAATACAACACACCAAAAACCAAAGCACAATAAAACAACCCCAATACAAAACCCAAAAAATATCCAATCCCCACACACACAATAACAAATCCCCAACACACCACTTTCACAATACCCAAACCACACAATACACACACACAAAATAACCAAAAACACAAACATAAAAACACCCCAAAACCACCAAAAAAACACACACGAAAAACACAATCACACACACCAAAACAAAAAATACTCCCATAACACACAAACAAATTTCACCCCAAAAAAAACACCCCACACAACCAAAACACACACACAAACCCAATACACCAAAAACAATACAACACCCCACAATACCACACACACCAAATCACATAAAACACCACACAGTACTACCACAAAACAAACCCCAAAAATTTCCACAAAGCACAAAAAAAAAATAAACAAAATACAAAACACAAAAAACACAACAAACCACACCCCAAAAAACAAACAAACAAACCCCAAAAACACCCACACAACAAAAACAAAACCAAAAACACACAAAAAATAAAAACAAAACAAGACACAACCACAATAAACCCCAAAACCACAATACACATAAAAAAAAACACACACACACAAACCCCAAAAAACAACAAAAACCCAAAACACACCACAAAAAACACACCAAACACACACAAAACCCAAACACACCCACACAACCCCACACCCACACAAACACCCCAAACTACCACATACACAACCCTCACAAACCATTTCGCACAAACCAAACAACACAACACCAATACACGAAAAAACAACCACAATAAAAACCACACACCAAAACCTCACAAAACCCCCAACCTACCCCACCCCCCAAAACCACAAAACACAAAAACACATATCACAAAACAACCCCAAAACAAACACAACCCCCAAAACACATAACACAAAAACCAACACAAAAACACACACCCCAACAAAAACACCCCACCCACAACAAAACACACACAACACACAACACACCCCCAAAAAACCCCACCCAACATTCCCCAACACACCCCCAAAACACCCCACACCACACACACAAACACACCACAAACCCACCCCACAAACACAAAACACCCCAAAACACCACAATACATTCCCAATAAAAACATAACCACAAAAACCCAAACACAAAACACACACAAATACAACACATCCCCAATACACCCACCCCACCCAAAAACACACACAAAACAATACCCCCTACACCACCCCCAAAAAACAAAAAACACACAACACACACACACACCACGCCCCAAACAACACACACACCAAAACAAACACACCACACTCACACACACCACAAAAAACAATTAAAACACACCAAAAATACACCACCCACAAAAAAACATCGCACAAAAACAACACTCCCCAACACAAAAAAACACACACACACACCCACACACAAAACCCCACACACACAAACAAAAACTTAACCCCCCCACACACACAACAAACACAAAACCCCCAATTTAAAAAACACACAACCCCCTACCTCCCCCCACAACC
>NC_051418.1:35254523-35255632 GCF_015228065.2 Penaeus monodon
CACCCCAATACAAACAACACAAACCCCAAAACACACACAATTTCCCACACAATAAAACAAACCCCGCCCCCAAACCCCACAAAAAATACACACACACACAACACCCCCCACACACACACCAAACCCACACACAAACAAAACACACACAAAACCACACAAAAACAACAAAACCACAAAACACAACCACAAAAACAACACAAAACCAAAACACACACACCACAACCCCACAGAAAACCCCACCAAAACCCCAACCCCAAAAACACACACCCACACACACACACAACACACCCCCCCCCAAAACACACCAAAAACAATTTACACCCCAAAACACACAAAACACACCAACAAAAACACACACACCAAAAACACACACACTACACACACACACAAAAACCACCACACAAAAACAAAAACACACACACAAAAACAAAAACCCCACACCAAAACACATTTTAACCCCACCCCACACACACCCAAAACACACACCCCCACCCAATCACCACAAATACCAACCCAAATTACACAAAACAAAACACACCCACAAAAACACCACAACCCCACACCAAAAACACCACCGCCCCCCCCAAAATACACACACACACAAAAAACACACCCCCCAAAACAAAAACAAAAAACCCAAAACACCAACCCCAAACCACAAACACCCAAAAACACACACCCCACAAAACACACCCCAAAAAACAAAAACACACCCACACCAAAAACACAATACACAAGGCACCCAAAACACATACGCACAAAACCATATGCCAATAACCAACACAATACACACACACAAAAACACCCACACAATCACAAAACGCCCAATTTAAAAACCCCAAACACAACCCCAAAACCCCCACAAACACCCCACACAATACACACACCCCACAAATACACACAAAACAAACACACACCAACGACCAAATACCACAAAACACACACACACACAACACCCCACCCCAAAAACACACCCAAAAAACAACCCCAACAAACCACACAAAACACACACACCACAAAACACAAACACACACAAACTACACACAAAACAAACACCCAATTTCAACCAACACACACAATCACACACAACACAAACCCACAACCAAAAA
>NC_051418.1:35255678-35257757 GCF_015228065.2 Penaeus monodon
CAACAAAACCCCACCCCAATACAACACACCCCACAATAACACCCAAAAACACACACACATCCCCAAAAACCACAATAACCAACACAAACAATTCCCCAAACACAAACACAATACCACACACAATAACACATTAAAAACACAAACCCACACAAAACACACACCTACATACACAAAACCCCAATACACAACCACAAACACACCCCCCAATACACACACCACAAACACACACACCCACAAACACACCACAAAACACACCACAAACACACCAAAACACCAACAAACCCCACACAATGCACATACGCACACACAACAACAATCAAAAAAAACAAACACACACACAAACACACCCACAAACCCCCCCCCAACACCAAACAAAACAATAAAACAAAAACAATAAAACACCACAATACACAAAACACAAATTTCAATCACACAACACAAAAACAACCCAAAAACAAATACAAAACAAACCACCAAAACACAAGACAAAAAATAGCACAATACACAACCAAAAACCAAAAACAATAAAACACACACAATACAACACCACCCAAAACCACCCACACAATACACACACCACCCCCAATTTTCAAAACACACCCCAAACAACCACCCCACACAAACACCCCAAAAACACACCCCAAAAACACACACACAAACTAACACACAAAAAACCCCCACAACACACACACACAACCCCACACACAACTCACACACACAAAAACCCCACACACTCACCCACACACAATACCCACACACAAAACACACACCAAAAACAATACACACACAAACACCCACAACAACACACCCAACACAAAACACAAACACACAACACACCACACCACACACACGCCTCCCCCCAATAAAAACCACAAAAACAATAAAAACCCCACCACAACAAAAAAACACAAAACAACACAATACACCAAGCACAATTAAAACATATCCCAAAAACACACACAAAAAACCCACACAAACCCCAAACAACCCTAACACACGCACCCAAAACACAAGCACAAAAACACATAAAGCCCCAACACCACACATACACACACACAATACACACAAAACAAAAATAAACACACACCCTACACACACACACAATACACAACCCACAAAACACACAACCCCAATAACAAACCACCCAAAAACAAAAAAAAACACAAACACACACACAACAAAACCACAATAATACACACAAAACAAAACAAAACACACAAAAATACCCCACAAACACCACACCAAGAAAAATCACACAAAAACACAAAACCCCACCCCCAAAACACAAACCCCAAGCCAATTTCCCCATGCAAAAAACAATACAAAAACAACACACAACCCCAATAACCCCACACACACAATAAAAACACACAATACAACAAACCCCAAACACACCACAAACCCCCACCACAAACACAACCAACAACACCCACCCCCAAACACACCCACATAAAAACACCCCACAAAACACACCAAAACACACACAAACAACACAACAACCCCCAAACACAACACCAAAACAAACCCAAAAACACTAATAAAACAAAAACCCACAAAACACCAAACACAACAAAATTTTCCAAAAACAAACACCAACACCAAAAACACACACACCAAAACCCACACAACCCCAAAACACACCAATAAAACACAACCCTCCCAAAAACAACACAAAACCACACACCCCCAAAAAAAAAACACACACCACAATACAACACACCCTACCCCACCAAACCAAATACACAAAAAAAACCCCACAAAATACAAACCCCACACAATACAAATACAAAAAACCCCAAAACACAAAGCACAAAAACACACACCCCACAAACAAAACCCACACACAACACCCCCAAACCCCACAAAACAAAATACACCCACCAAAAATAAACACAAAAAACCAACACACACCAAAAACCAACCAAAAACACACCCACAATAAAACATATTAAAAACCCCAACACACAAACATACACACACACAAAACCACACACAAACACAATTTCACACCCCCACACACAAATACACACACCACCCCCCACAACACAACACACAACCCAAACCCCACACAAAACACCC
>NC_051418.1:35257804-35258476 GCF_015228065.2 Penaeus monodon
CAATTTTAAACACAAACACAACACCAATCCCTACACAAATACACACACACACAAAAAAAAACACAAATCACAACCACAAACCAAATATGAAAAACAAAACCACACACACAATCCCCACACAAACCCCCACCAACACACACAAAAACCCCACACCACAATTTCAACCACAATTAAAACAATACAACAAACACAAATACACACACAACACCCTCCCCCAACCAAAACACACAACCCCCAAACACACAACCCCAACAACACACACAACAACCAGCACACAACAACCCCCCACAAAAAAACCCCCAAAACACACCCACAACCCACAACCACACCAACCACAAACAAACACACAAACACACACAACCAAAACACCCCACACACAAAAAATTAAAACATAAAAACAAACACACACACATACCCCCACACAATCACAAACACAAGCACAACACAACCAATACAACACACACCCACCAAAAACACAACCAAAACCCCAAACACCCCACACACAAACCACACAACCACAAAACACAAAAACCAAATACACACCACACACAATACACAACCACAAAAACCCCAACCCCACACAATATACCCCTTAAAACACACACACCCAATACAACCCCACACCAAAAATACCCCACAATCACCACCCACCCCACTTAAAACCACAAATTT
>NC_051418.1:35258501-35258641 GCF_015228065.2 Penaeus monodon
GACCCAACAACCCGCCACCCCTGGGCACAAAAAAAACAAAATACCTTAAAACAAACTCTTATTACCCTTTTCCCCCCCTTTCCACGGGGGTGCCCCATTAACACCTTTCCGGGGCCAATCACTTATGAACCCTTCCCCCC
>NC_051418.1:35258682-35259346 GCF_015228065.2 Penaeus monodon
ACCCGGGGGAATTTTTACCCACCCTAACCCCCCAAGCCCCAACCCCCCCCTTACCACCCCAACACCAAAAACACCCCCCACAACCACAACAACCAATAACACCCAAAACACCCCCCACACCAACCCAACACCTACCCAAAAACCCCAACCAACCACCCATCCCCCAACCCCATTACCCAAAACCCCAAACACACCCAACAAACATAACCCCCCTTTTACCCCCCGGGCCCCACACCCACCAAAAACCCCCAACAATACCCCAACCCCCCGGGACCATTTTTCCACCCTCCCACACCCATACCCCACAACAATTTTTCCCCAAAAAAAAAAATAAACCACCAAAAGCCACCCACCCTACCTTTTCACAAAAACACCAAAACAATAACAAACAAAACAAACCAAACCCAAGGAAACACCACCCCAGAACCCCTCCCCAAAAACCCCCAAAAACACACCCAACATTTCAATTAAACCCCAAACCCCCCAAAACCAAACCCAAAAAAACCACTTCCTTACCCCAATTCCCGAAAAATTCACTCCATTTTTTGGGGGTTGGGAAAAAAACATCCAAAAAATTATAGGAAAATTTTAAAAGTTTATAGGGGGAAAAAATCCCCCCTTTTTTTTAACCAATTTCCAATTTTAGGCCTTAAATGGGGGCCCC
>NC_051418.1:35259539-35259694 GCF_015228065.2 Penaeus monodon
CCATTGGCCCCCCGGTTTTAAACCCCCGGCAGAATGAAACCCCAAAAATTTAATTGGGTTTCCCCAAACTTGGGCCATACCCGATTCCCCCCCAACCTGGCCCCCCCTTGCCAAAAAAATTCAAAACCCCCCCCCCCCCCACCAAATTTTTTTGG
>NC_051418.1:35266809-35267248 GCF_015228065.2 Penaeus monodon
TGAATGCTTTTCTATAATGAAACCTTCAGAGCACATTCCGTAGAGATGATAGCAAGGAATGCCAAAAGTGACAAAGAATTGTATGATAGTAATATTAGAACATGATAAAGAATTGTATGTCAGCAGCACAAGAACACGATAAATTATTGTATGTCCGTAATTAAGGACAGTTGAAAATCCACAGTACTGCAGAACCAGATGTCGATAAATGAAAAATTGTATTTATTTTATGAAGAATTAGGTGTCTATCATTAAGAATGGGTGATGACTTATGTTGTTTGAAATGTGCTTGTTGAATTGACTCTTCTAAGATTAGGGGATATTCAAGGCAATATAGACCGCTTGTGAGTTCAAGGAACATTTATTGCATAATTATCCAGTTTCAAATTGTACTAAGAGTATCTGTAATGAGATATACATTGATGCATTAACGCGAACA
>NC_051418.1:35267569-35267663 GCF_015228065.2 Penaeus monodon
TACGTATGCAAATATTCTATATACAATATTTATTATCCAGTCGATTATATAAAAATAAGTAAGACTTTGAGAATAGTAGTAAAATAGACTAACA
>NC_051418.1:35268103-35268649 GCF_015228065.2 Penaeus monodon
AAAAGAAGTCAATAACAAAACCTCAAGCCAAACAACCACCTATCTAAAAAACTGCACCAACGTACTCCCAATACCGCGTCACATTGTAACCAAATATCATAAAATCATTTCTATAAATATCGTAAAGACGAGCGAGTTTCAAGGCCGAAAGTTGCGAGAAATACTGCCTCGTGACGGCGCCGTAGTCGGTGTGTGAGGAATGGACCTTGTGAGGCTTGACCACCGCGGAGAGCCCAGGGACCTAGAATATAAAAAGAATAAACAAAAAATAAATGAATTAAAAATAAAAAGGTTGAAATAAAATAACAGCATATAAGGAAGAAAATCATACACGGAAATATACGAAATAATAAAAAAATAAAAAATAAATAAAATAAAATTAGAGGTGTGCAGAGAGCCAAGGGACCTAGAATGTAAAATGAATAACAAATAAATTAAATAATTAAAAATAAAAAGGTGAAATATAAAGAAAATTATGCACTAAGTATACGAGAAAAAAATAAAATTAGAGGTGTGCAGAGAGCCAAGGGACCTAGAATGTAAATG
>NC_051418.1:35268694-35269046 GCF_015228065.2 Penaeus monodon
GCTGAAATAAAATCACAACGTATAAGGGAAAAATAATACACTAAGTATACGAGGAAAAAAAGATGAAATAAAATCAGAGATGTGCAGAGAGCCAAGGGACCTAGAATATAAAATGAATAACAAAAATAAATTTAAAAAAATCAATAAGAAGATGAAACAAAAGGAAGAAAATAATACACAAAATATACGAGGAAAAAAAAAATGAAAATAAAAAGATGAAATTAAATCACACCGTAAAAAGAAGGAAATAATGCATACGAGGAAAATTGAATTCAGCGAAAAATAAGAAAAACATAATTGAACAAAATGTAAAAAAAGTGCATCAAATTCATTATGAAATTATAATTAAACA
>NC_051418.1:35269429-35269540 GCF_015228065.2 Penaeus monodon
ACACTGATTGCAAGGAGTCAAGGATCTTGCTCTTTGCAGACACATTGTCGAAAGAGAAAATAATTTGCATGAAATACTAGATGAAAATGTGATAGAAGGAAATAAAACATT
>NC_051418.1:35269951-35270227 GCF_015228065.2 Penaeus monodon
ACAACCAGCAAACAAGAGAAAACTAACAAAGCAAAATTTAAGATGATTACAGCAATACATTCGGACGCAGTGATTCCCGTCTCCCTATCCTTGCTCACGTTGTTGGCTTAAGCTTAAGTTTCAAGGCGGGAAAAAAATACGAATAATGTTTATGACGTTTCATGAAAGTGATACGTTGATATGGAATTATAATAATCAAATTGATGAAGCCTTGCAATAATTACTATAGAATGATATAATGTGATCATATTTTCTTTCTTTGCGGTGGTTATTACG
>NC_051418.1:35270267-35270413 GCF_015228065.2 Penaeus monodon
GATAGTCTATCCAGTAGTTTAATTACTTGCTTCTGGATATGCAAATCATTAAATGACTAAATAAACTGACAAGTAAATGAATACGTGGAGAAAGAGATTGTCACATAACTAAACATATATAAAGCTAATTAATTAACATCGATCAA
>NC_051418.1:35271200-35271451 GCF_015228065.2 Penaeus monodon
GCAACCCCGCCACGTACATTGGCCACCAGGAAGGCCTCCTCCTCCGGCAGACTCTCGAAGCGCAGGACGTAATCGAAGGCCACCTGGCACGGCGAGCAGAAGGAGTAGTAGGGCGCCCAGTGCTCGTTGGGGGCGTTGCCCTTCGCCCGCTCCTCCAGCAGGTAATCCACGAACTCGGGGAAGGTTGGCTGGCAGTCAAGGGTCCTCTTGGTCCTCGCCTTCTGCTGGATCCGGCACCTGAGGGCTCTGCG
>NC_051418.1:35271721-35272693 GCF_015228065.2 Penaeus monodon
TTAGATGGCAATTGAATTTGTGTGATATTTTCCGTTTTTTTTTATTTGTAACATATGTAAGCCATAAAGAAAATGCATTTTATGGACATGCAACATACACCGAATGTCGTTTTAAATATCGCCCCATTCCTTACTGCACGACTGATTCCTTGAGCCACAAACTACCCGATTCCTCAGTGACCCGGATCATGAACTACCTGAGCCATGGATCATTAACACCTGAGCCACGGATCACGAACTACCTGAGCCACAGCGGCATCGCTTACTTGTAGAATTTCTGCTTCGTGGACTCGATCTTGTCCCTGTAGGCGGAGAGGAGGCGCTCGAAGGGGTCGCGGACGATCAGGAAGGACGTGGCGCCGGGGTCCTCCAGCGCCGCCAGGAGCTCCTCGGGCGAGGGCCGGGCGTAGGCTCTCCTCCGCGCCAGCTCGACGGGGGAGGAGCTCGACTTCCGCAGGTCCTCCTCCGTGAAGCCCGCCATCAGGAGGAAGTTGTAGAGCCACGTGGAGGAGGCGGCCTTGAACACGTTGCACCACACGAGGCTGAAGCGGCCGCTGATGAGGAACTCCTTGCTGTTGAGCGGGCGGGCGAGGTCCTCCGCCGACAGCGTCTTCCGGCATCGGTCCTCGACCTCGCTCCTCCTCGCCCTCAGGGTCTCCTCGACGAAGGAGAAGTTGACGGGCGGGTAGGACAGCTCCTCCACCTCGCTGGCCCACTTGGCCGCCTTCGGGGAGCTCTTGGCCATGCTGAGGCGCCGCCCGAAGGCCTGGCCGTCTCGGGCTCCCTGCGGCTCGGGCTGCACCGCCTCCTCGGGGGAAAGGGCACGGCGGTCAGGGCGAGGGAGAAGGGGGAGAGAAATGGCGGGGCGGGGCGCGAGAAGGCCGGTCAGTCGCTCCAGGTGGAAGCAGATATCAGGGGGATGTAGATTGTGTTTCGTGAATATGGTATAGATATGAGCAGATTGTGTGTATG
>NC_051418.1:35274325-35274421 GCF_015228065.2 Penaeus monodon
GGATTATCATCCTCCTTTCCATAAGCACAGATCACGATACACATCACAAACAAACGTACCCACGAAAGACCAGACTCTCTCCGCTCCCCCACTCCC
>NC_051418.1:35274608-35274767 GCF_015228065.2 Penaeus monodon
CTTACATAAGCCTTTTTCCTCCACACCAGCTTACGACTCAGAGGCTAAAATCTGCTTGTCTGATTTACTCACCCTTTCGTAGTCGATGTTGCGAAGCATGAGGACGAAGGAGAGGGAGACTAAGATGAAGCAGAGGGCGGATACGGGACAGCGCGCCAT
>NC_051418.1:35275004-35275286 GCF_015228065.2 Penaeus monodon
GTGATAAAGAGGAGATTAATTAGTAAAATAGTAATAATACGAATAGAGCCTATGATAATGTGTAATAAGATCGAAATTGATACAGAAAGGAGAATAGGTGATAGGGAAGAAGAGAAGAGCCAAAGGAATGGAAAAAGCGAAGGAGTAGAGGAGGAAATGAGGAATAAAGACGGGGAAAGAAAGGAAAGAGAAAAAAAATCTGATTTTCACTTTAGGTTCAGGGGAGAGAAGGGGGGGGGGTTACGCCATCGCCAGGGGGGGGGGGTATCTTAGGCCTCTCCC
>NC_051418.1:35275734-35275834 GCF_015228065.2 Penaeus monodon
TGTTAGTACTGAAACGATTAAGCACATGCTATAATCGTATCATTACCATCAGTCATTATGGCGATAACTAGGATACATATGATAATATTATAAGGACGGA
>NC_051418.1:35276029-35276328 GCF_015228065.2 Penaeus monodon
AACAGTGCAGCTCAGCAAAACGATCACAAAGATGCTAACATAATCCTAACAAGACCGCAAGCAATAAAAAATGCTATACTGATAATATCCACAATATGGAAACGGTCAGAGACCAATTAACTGATTATAGTAATCAAAATTCTGAAGCGATAACAACTAACATCTGTAGAAGGAATTTTGTTTCACTGTGCTTATCTGCGACGTCACGACCCGCTGCGGCGGAGACCAATTCTTTACCATGGCTGGTATCGAATATATTTGCCACTTACTAAAACACTCACTCTTTTAAATTTAAACCC
>NC_051418.1:35278374-35279124 GCF_015228065.2 Penaeus monodon
GTACTGCCGCCAGGGTTCCAGTGGAAAGGGGCACTGGACCCGCCCTAAAGGTTTTCAAAGATAAGTTCCCCCCCCCCCGGGCAGTGAAAAAAATACAGGGGACTCCGACTGCTTCTTTAAAACCCTTGCCTGTCTGTTGGGAAACCCAAAAAAGCCATAAAAGTAGTAGATAAATTGATAAACCCTTTTGGGCCAGTC
Organism: Penaeus monodon; assembly: GCF_015228065.2. Taxonomy (NCBI): domain Eukaryota; kingdom Metazoa; phylum Arthropoda; class Malacostraca; order Decapoda; family Penaeidae; genus Penaeus; species Penaeus monodon. The sequence continues at coordinate 35,278,573 of NC_051418.1, forward strand.
GTAAAGTAAAAAATTTTTAAAAGGGGCCTACGGGATAATTTTTTTTTCCCTCATTTTTTACGTGCCCTTGAGAACTTTTTACCCCCATTTTTCTGCTTCTTTAAAAAACCCTCTACCAACATGCCCTCCATATGCTGAGGTAAAGATTATCCCGAGAATTTTTCACAGCCTTTTTTTTTCCCACGCATTTTTTTTTTCGAATAAGGTTGAATATATGACATTTGTATTTTTTCCTCTCTTACGCCTGGTTTCAGAAAAGGGCCAATTGGCAACTCATCTCAAGTCCTCGAAATTTCCGATTCCTTTAATCGCCTTTTTAAAATTTCTAATTACATAACTCTTAATAATCTTCAGCGATTTTGGGGGAATTTTTAAAAACTCATTAAAAATTTTTTTGGTTAAACCCCTTTTAAATCAAAATTCGCTGCCTTCAACGCCGCGTTATTATTTTTTTAATTTTTTTATTTTTATAGATTTTTTAATTCCTTGTCAGAAATCAGACTTCCGAGCCCGGGGTGAGTTGCAAGATTATCCTTTTCTTGAAATCGGACG
>NC_051418.1:35279182-35279603 GCF_015228065.2 Penaeus monodon
GTTATTTTTCCCATGTGAGATGACGCCATACTTTTCCCTATGTCACCTGGTAATAACTCCATGTCTTAGGGCACAAGCTTAGTCAAGGTTCCCACACACTGTGCAAAGTGTTTTTAAATTTTATTTTTTTTTTTGTCCCATTTTGCTTCAATTTCCCAAAGTTGTTCTGTTTTTGATTTGTTTTTTGTTGTCATGTATAAATATTTTTTTGTTATTTTTTTTTTTTTCCACCTTTTTTTCTTTCTCCATACTTTCGTGTGTTTTTTTTAAAACCTTTTTGTCTATCTTTTAAATTTACTTTGGTTTTTTCCCCCCATTTTTATATCTTTTCATTTTATATATCTATTTCTTCCTTTTTCTTTTTAAATTTTGGAAACTCAAAATTTTTCCCCTTCTTAAAAAAATCTAACCCCTCTTTCCC
>NC_051418.1:35279625-35279830 GCF_015228065.2 Penaeus monodon
CCCTTAAACAGTGCATTGTAACCCTTTCCGCTTTTTTCTCTTCCCCATTTCATTATTCCATCTTCTTGCTTATTTTCTATCGCCCTATTTTCCTCTCCCAATCTTTGTTTAAAATGACGTCTCGTTTCCTCCACAATGACTTTTTCATCGCGCGCTAAACGTAGGAACGGCGGTGACAGGACGATCCCCTTTATAGCATTCGTAA
>NC_051418.1:35279865-35279945 GCF_015228065.2 Penaeus monodon
GCAAAAATATTTTTTGCATATATATTTAAAATACATATAAAATATAAAGTAAAATTTTATTCTTATGGTTATAGTTTCCC
>NC_051418.1:35283769-35283977 GCF_015228065.2 Penaeus monodon
ATTAAACACACCCCACACCACAACTTCGTCATACCCCCCAAAAATATACATCATAAAGTATATATAAAAAAAATGGTAAAAATATCTATATTTATCTTTTTCTATTTAATACATTTAAAGAATTAAATTAATTTAAATTTAAAATATTATTATATAATATAATAAATTTTTTATATTGTGGGGGTGTGTGAGTGGGGGGGGGTGTGGG
>NC_051418.1:35284415-35284501 GCF_015228065.2 Penaeus monodon
CTGTGGGGTGTGTGGTGTGGGGGGTTGTGCAATACATATATGTAAAATTTTTGTATACAGTTACACACACCCACCCCCACCACCAC
>NC_051418.1:35284730-35285232 GCF_015228065.2 Penaeus monodon
ATACTGAGCCCGATGCTTCTTTAATTTGCCTGTCTGTTTAGCACCAAAAAAGACTGAAAAAAGTAGAAAAAATTATAAATCATTTGCCATCGAAAAAGTAAAAAAAACTTTAAACCCATGATAATTTTTTTTCCCTCATTATTTGCGTCACTCTAGAACTTTTTACAAGTCTGCTTCTTTTAAAAAACGTCTCCCAAACATAGACTCTCATTGCTGGGTTTTAAAGAATCCCGAGAATTTCACAGCCTATTTCCCACGCATTTTTTTTTCGAATAAGGTTGAATATATGACATTTGTATTTTTTCCTCTCTTACCCGGGTTTTCAAAAAAGGGGAAAAAATGCAATCTTTAAAAAGTCTCAAAATTTCGTTTTCCTTAATCGCTTTTTAAAAATTTTAATTAATAACTTTAAAAATCTTGTAGGTATTTTCGGATTTTTAAAAACTCATGTACAATTTTTTTGATTACTCTTTAAATCAAAATTCGCGCCTTAAACCCCCGG
>NC_051418.1:35285272-35285341 GCF_015228065.2 Penaeus monodon
CCTTGTCAAAAAATCAGACTTCCGGCCGGGGGGTGTTTTGCAAGATTATCCTTTTCTTGAAATCGGACG
>NC_051418.1:35285396-35285491 GCF_015228065.2 Penaeus monodon
AGTTTTTTTTCCCATGTGAGATGACGCCATACTTTTCCCTAGCACCTGGAAAACCCCTTCTTGGGGAAAGCTTAGTCAGTTCCCCACCCCTGCAC
>NC_051418.1:35285565-35286024 GCF_015228065.2 Penaeus monodon
GTCATGTATACCTAGTTTCTGTTATTTTTTTTTTCCACTCTTTTTTCTTCTCCCATACTTTCGTGTGTTTGTAATCTCTGTCTATCTTTTATTGACTTGGTTTCACCCATTCTATATACTTTCATTCATATATCTATTTCTGCTTCTCTATATTCTGGAAACTCATATATTTCACTTGCTTAAAAATCTACCTCTCCATTCTTTTTATTTTTTTTTTTTATAACGTGCATTGTACCTTCCAGCTTTCTCTCTCGCATTTTATTTTTTCCATTTTTGCTATTTTTTTATGCCCTATTTCCCTCCCAAACTTTGTTTTAAAAAAGCGTTCGTTTCCTCCCCAAGACTTTTTTATCGCGCGCAAAAGTAGGAAACCCCCCTGACAGGCGATCCCATTTATAGCATTCGTAAGTGTCAGTTGCGGTTATTTTTTCGGTGTTTAGTCGACAAAAGTATTTATGC
>NC_051418.1:35286322-35286404 GCF_015228065.2 Penaeus monodon
TTTTAATATATAATTAGTTATAATAACAATATACAAAAAATGATATTTATATATATAAAATTTAATAATTTTAATTATATTT
>NC_051418.1:35289613-35289720 GCF_015228065.2 Penaeus monodon
TTCTGAGGCGATAACAACTAACATGTGTAGAAGGAATTTTGTTCCACTGTACTTATCTGCGACGTCACGACCCAGCTGTGGCGGAGACCAATTCTTACCATGGCTGG
>NC_051418.1:35291721-35292223 GCF_015228065.2 Penaeus monodon
TCATTAATCTTGCCTGTCTGATTAGCATCCAAAAAGACATGAAAAGTAGTAGATAAATTGATAAATCATTTGCCAGTCGTAAAGTAAAGAAACTTTTAAAGACTACTGATAATCATTTTTCCCTCATTATTTGACGTGCACTCTTGAGAACGTTTACACATGTCTGCTTCATTATAAAATCGTCTACCAACATAGACTCTCATATGTTGAGGTAAAGATTATCCCGAGAATTTCACAGCCTATTTCCCACGCATTTTTTTTTTCGAATAAGGTTGAATATATGACATTTGTATTTTTTCCTCTCTTACGCCTGGTTTCAGAAAAGGACCAATTGGAAACTCATCTCAAGTCCTCGAAATTTCCGATTCCTTTAATCGCCTTTTTAAAATTTCTAATTACATAACTCTTAATAATCTTGTCAGCGTATTTTCGGATCTTTAAAACTCATGTACAATATTTTGATTACTCTTTTAAATCGAAATTCGCTCCCTTCAACGCCGCG
>NC_051418.1:35292260-35292331 GCF_015228065.2 Penaeus monodon
ATTCCTTGTCAGAAATCGGACTTCCGAGCCCGGGGTGAGTTGCAAGATTATCCTTTTCTTGAAATCGGACG
>NC_051418.1:35292389-35292496 GCF_015228065.2 Penaeus monodon
GTTATTTTTCCCATGTGAGATGACGCCATACTTTTCCCTATGTCACCTGGTAATAACTCCATGTCTTGGGGGCAAAACTTGTCGGGTTTCCCACACACGTGCACGTG
>NC_051418.1:35292573-35292988 GCF_015228065.2 Penaeus monodon
CCACTCTTTATTCTTCTCCATTCTTTCGTGTGTTTGTAATCTCTGTCTATCTTTTATTGACTTGGTTTCACCCATTCTATATACTTTCATTCATATATCTATTTCTGCTTCTCTATATTCTGGAAACTCATATATTTCACTTACTTAAAAATCTACCTATCCATTCTTTTTCATTTTTTTTCGTATAACAGTGCATTGTACCTTCCAGCTTTCTCTCTCGCATTTCATTATTCCATCTTCTTGTTTATTTTCTATCGCCCTATTTTCCTCTCCCAATCTTTGTTTAAAATGACGTCTCGTTTCCTCCACAATGACCTTCTCATCGCGCTAAAAAGTAGAACGGGGGTGACGGCGATCCCCTTTTAGCTTCGTAGTGCGGTTTCGTTTTTTTTATCGGTGTTTCCCAGTCGACAAA
>NC_051418.1:35294239-35294341 GCF_015228065.2 Penaeus monodon
TTTTTTTATTAATTTAAATTATTAAAATTTTTTAAAATCCAACGAAAAGAAAAACCGCAAAGTTTTCGTCTCCCTTAAATCCGCACCCTGTGTTGTGGAAAA
>NC_051418.1:35294361-35294535 GCF_015228065.2 Penaeus monodon
GGGGGGAAAACCGGGCGGAATTGGCCAACCTTTTCAACACCGGGCAAAACAACACAATTCCCACAACCAAAACACGGAGCGGGCCACCCCACAAACCAAAACAACACAACCCCAACCAAAAACCCCCCCCAACCCCCAAAACACACACACTAAAACCCACACACAAAACCCCAA
>NC_051418.1:35294736-35294823 GCF_015228065.2 Penaeus monodon
CGAATTTTGATTTCCACAAAGTATGTAAAAATACCTCAAACAACACCGTACGAAACCCCCTCTCCCTTTCCCCCTCTCCGTTCCTTC
>NC_051418.1:35295297-35296302 GCF_015228065.2 Penaeus monodon
TTATGTTTGTTTGCTTTTTTTCAGATATGGATCCCATTTCTTCTCACTGATGACATTTGACAGGACCCTCTCGCCCTCTCGTCACGTCATCGTCCGCCGGCACAATATGCACAACAACTCACCTCCGGACCGATGCTTGTGACGGTCCAGGCCTCTTTGAAATCCGTTCGGAGGTCACCTGCTTTTATCTTATCACGGCCCTGTGTTGCCAGATACTGTGATAAGAGGCGGGACGGAGTTACGTCTGGTGTGAGATATGAGAGATATGGGCATCGGTGTCTCAGTGACCAAGAAACTAAAATGAGATTGTTGTGCGATAAGGTGGCGCGCGTGAACCTTCTCAAGTGCACGCTTTGAGGACTGAATATCTTCGAGTATCTGAACACGATGTAATCTTTCCGTCAATAAGGGAGACAGTCTATTTCCCCACAGAAGCTTAAAAGAAAACGCTGCGTTGAAAAACGTACTCAAATATCCGACACAGGAGTTGAAACAGCTGACAAATCTATACAATGATAACACTTACAGATTTAATGACTTGGGATAATGACAAAGAATGTGGTCTTTTTTTTAACGTTATTAGTTATGAATGTTTCTTCGGTGGCAATGGCCCTGATATCAACTTCGATTGGTATGTTATCATCAATCGACACCTATTATTGATCAATCAACACCTGATCACGATAAAAAAATATTGAGAGAACATTCCGCGAGACCGTGTTATTTACAGCCGTTGTAGATATGCTTACTGTAATGCACGAAATGAATATGATTGTTGCTGAACCGTTTTGATGTACTGTTCCTTTTGCATCTGTCAGGTTGAAGAAGTACCCTGCTGTTAGTACTGCATATCCTAGACGTTTGTGTACGAATAGATTCCTCTGCTACCAGTACTGAAATGTGTTGGTAAATACACGGTATAGAAATAATGACAAACTAAGCATTATTGCAAAATTTTTTCTTTGCAATTTCAGTTAAGATATCTGATTACAGACACACGCACAG
>NC_051418.1:35297697-35298515 GCF_015228065.2 Penaeus monodon
TCTTTTTTGCAAAAAGCCTAATGGCCATTGATATTTTTCAATTTATTTCCCCCTTCATCAATTTGAGGACATTTGGAAAAAACAGAAGAATTAACAAATATCATACAGGGAAATTTTAAAAAGGGGTTATTTGAAGCACAGATACCAGGACACTTTTCATAAAAATGTAGGTGAGTATGTGGTTAAATGGTGTTTTTTTGGTTTTGTTCAGATGTTTTTTTTCAAAAGCTTGGCTTCGAAGCTGGTTTACACGCTTGCTTCAAATGGTTGCTTCAAATCCTTGCGACAAATTCTTCTTCAAATACTTGCTTCAAAAACTTGCTGCAAATTTGCTTCAAAAAGCTTGTTTCACACGTCTGCCTCAAATGCTGATCTTGCTTGCTCCAAAAACTTGCTTCCCAAAAACTTGCTTTTAAAAACTTCCCCAAAACATTGCGAATGAACCGGGGCCTTATCAAATCCACCTGGATATTAAGTAAAGTTAGGATAGGTGGGTATCTCTATTTTTGGTGAGTATTATAAAAAAAATTGATGATCTTATATGTGAAAAAAAAAAGGATGACAAATTAGGGCTTAAAAGGGTAGAAATATTTTTGGGAAAAAATAAAATATTATGAAAAAATATTTGAGTATCATTTTTTAAAAGATGAGCTTTTTTAATTAATAGATGAGTTGTTATTCAGTGGGTAAATATTATTTTTTGAGTATTATAATGTTATGTTATTTTTATGCAATTTAAAATTTATGCATTTTAGATCGGGGCGTTCATTTTTATCAAGATATCAAATTTTCCCATTTATATGACTTGTAAATTTTGC
>NC_051418.1:35298564-35299822 GCF_015228065.2 Penaeus monodon
TTTAAGACCCTGGTGGGGTTACAAAACCGTACATTTAGTTTTCACTCATGAAATTCCAAAAAACCAAACCCAAAATTTAAAACGTTAAAAACCTATAAAAAACCTCGCATAAAAACCCCGGGCCCAAAAAAAAAAGGGTAATTCGCCAAAAAGATTGGGGTTCATGTTGAAAAAATTTGGGCAAGTAGAAAAATGAAGGGAAAGAAATGTTCGTGGGTTTTTTTTTGCTCCCCCCCCCCCCACCCTTGTTGTTCTACTTGTTTTTTTAAATGCACCCCTAAAAAAAAATACACTTTTTAAGTGGGTGTGTGGGTGAAATTTTTCCGGGGAGGGGGTTTCTGAAAAAATTGCAAATAAAAACCCGGGAAAGAAAAAAGTTCGGTGTTTTCTTTTCCCCCCCCCCCCCTTTCTGTTCGAAAATTGTTTTTTTCATGCCCCCTAAGCCAAAACAATTTTTAGGTGGGGGGCGTGGGTGTGACAAAAGGACCAACTCTCCTGTCACAATTTTGAGTCATTAGGTAAAGAGAGTCCATTAAAAAAAAACCGCAGCAAAGCTCCTTTCATCTGAGAAAATAAACCTCACCCGGGGTTTTTTTTATGAAAAAAATGAGGCTGTGATGGTATTATTGGGACAACCGTGTAGTGGTGATATTTTAAGATGTTGCGGGTAGTGTCAAAGGGAGGCTCCCAAGGGTTTGGGAAAACAGTGGGAATGAAATACTAGAGTTTTAATGGTAAATTTCAGTTGGGAGTTAACCCCCCCTCAGTAGTAAAAGGGAACTGGTTGTGTCAAAAAGGGGAATTATTTGAATATATAACAAACAATCGTAAAATTTGGGCCCAGATTACATTAAATATAAAAAAAACAATGTTACATAACGGGCTGTAAATTTTGGAACCCTTTTCATGAGGATTTCTAATTTAAAAAAAAAAAAAAACAATAGTAAATGGGAAAAATGAAATTTTATATAATTTTTCTAAAATTGGTATCGTTAAAACGGCCCTTTAAACCCCACGTCCCCACTTTTAAAAACTTTTTTTTGGGTTCATTCCTCCCCCACCCCTGTTCGGGCGGTCTGCCAACAGGGTTTTCCCCCGCTTCACTTTAAAGAAAAAAATAAAAATAATAATATACATTTTACCCTATACATATTGTATGTATGGGCTAATATTTTATGTATGTGTGTGGGGAAAAAACGACACATTAATAAATTTTCCCTTTTCATTCTAGTTACTTATTAAAAGCTAGGGCCAAAAA
>NC_051418.1:35299948-35300292 GCF_015228065.2 Penaeus monodon
GAAACAAAAACTGGCAAAGTGATAATTTTTTTAGCGTAAAATTGCAAAGTGATAATTTTTTGGGCGAACCCCTTAAAGTTTACAGGGTTTTTAAAAAGACGAAATGGCAATCCTGACAGAATTCGTAATAAAAAAAATTTCTTACCAACTATAGTAAAAAAACTCCCTTGTCACAAAAACTAAAATTAGATTTTTTAAGATTTCGATCAATGTTTTTTGCTTGACTATGTTTGGGTAAAACGGAATTTTTTTTTTATAAAATATTTATATATTATATATATTAAATATTATATTCATTAATTATATATTAATGTTGGGGGGTGTGTGTGTGTGTGTGTATATTT
>NC_051418.1:35300358-35300507 GCF_015228065.2 Penaeus monodon
TTAATAACTTTTAAAACATCTATATAAAATTAAAATAATATAAAATTATATATATTTATAAAATATATAAATTTACATATAAAATTATGCATATTATATATAATAATATGATTTTAAAAATATATAATTTTTAAAATTTTATTTTATTT
>NC_051418.1:35302556-35302663 GCF_015228065.2 Penaeus monodon
CATTTGTAGGACATTTGGAAAAAGCAGAAGAATCATAACAAATATCATACAGAATTCATAAAGGATGTATTTGAAGCACAGATACCAGGATCAGGTTTTCATAAATA
>NC_051418.1:35302707-35303366 GCF_015228065.2 Penaeus monodon
CTTCAGATGTTTGTTTCAAACGCTTGGCTTCGAAGCTGGTTTCACACGCTTGCTTCAAAGGGTTGCTCAAATCCTTGCGACAAATTCTTGCTTCAAATACTTGCTTAAAAACGCTTGCTGAAATTCTTGCTTCAAATGCTTGTTTCGCACGTCTGCCTCAAATGCTGACTTCGATTGCTTGCTCCAAATACTTGCTTCAAATACTTGCTTCAAATACTTGCTTCAAACACTATCCAAAGCATTGCGAAGTAAACCCGGGTCCTTATTCAAAATCGCACCTGTAGATATTAAGTAAAGTTATGAATAGGTGGGTATCATCTATTGATTAGGTGAGTATTATAGATTAAATTGATGAGTCTTATATGTGAAACAGATGACTATTATGCATTAAAAGGGTGAGAAATATGTATTGAAAGATGAATATTATGAATTAAATATATGAGTATCATGTTTTAAATAGATGAATATATTAATTAAATAGATGAGTACTGTATTATACTATTATGTTATGTTTATGCAATTTAGAATTTATGCAGTTTAGATCAGCGTTCACTTTATCAAGATATCAAATTTCATTTATATGACTTGTCAATTGCAGAAACACAATAGCACAAATAATAAACCAAGCTACATCAAATGAAAACTAAGAGCTGGTAGGG
>NC_051418.1:35303545-35303661 GCF_015228065.2 Penaeus monodon
TGTTCGTGTGTTTTCTTGTGCTCCCTCCCCCCACCTGTTGTTCTATTTGTTGTACATGCACGCTAAACCATACCTTTTTTAAGTGGGTGTGTGGCTGTATGTGTCGGGGGAGGGGG
>NC_051418.1:35303703-35304400 GCF_015228065.2 Penaeus monodon
TTCGTGTGTTTTCTTGTCCCCCCCCCCTTTATGTTCGACTTGTTTTACATGCACGCTAAGCCATACAATTTTTAGGTGGGCGCGTGGCGTGTGACAAGAGGACCTAACTCTCCTGTCACAATTATGAGTCATGTGACGTAATGAGAGGTCCATATAAAAAACCCGCAGCAATGCCTCCTTTCATTGAGAAATATAACCTCACGGTGTTTTATTTTATGAAAGAAATGAGGCTGTGATGGTATTATTGTACAACAGTGTAGTGGTGATATATAAGATGTTGCAGGGTAGGTCAGGTAGGCTCACAAGTTTGCAAAACAGTGCAATGAAATACTAGATTTTTAATGGTTTTTCAGTGGTAGTTACCTCCCTCAGTAGTAAAGGGAACTGGTTGTGTCAAAAAGGCAATTATGAATATATAACAAACAATCGTACATAGGCCGAGATTACATTAACTCTAAGAAAACCCAATGATACATAACGGTCTGTAAGTCTGGAAACCATTAGCATGAGGATTTCTAATAAAAAAAACAAACAATAGTAAATAGAATAATGAAGTTGATATAATGTTCTAAACTTGCTGATATACGTTAAAAAATGCCTTAACTTAGTCACACTTTAAACTTTTTTGCTTCATTCCTCCTCCACCACTGTTTGTCGGTTGCCAATCAGAGGTTTTCTCGCTTCACTGAAAGAAAAG
>NC_051418.1:35304503-35304828 GCF_015228065.2 Penaeus monodon
GAGGAGGCGGAAACAGACACAAAAAAAGCCAAACAACAAGGAAAATCAAAAAGGACACCCAAAAGGAGAGAGAGAAAAGAAAAGGGAAACAGCAACCCGCAAAGGATAACAGCGACAAGACATTTTAAAAACGAGGAAAGGGAAACCGACGAATCTAATAAAAAAAATACTTCCAAATGAAAATTTTCCTCCTTTGGGTTAAACACTAAATTAGTTTAATTTTAAGGATAACCTGCAAATTTTTTTCTTACTATAGTTATAAACTTTTGGTTAAAATAAATTAATTATAAATATACATAATATTTTTTGATATTGGCTAATTATG
>NC_051418.1:35307906-35308472 GCF_015228065.2 Penaeus monodon
CTTTTTTTTGTGTGTGTGTATCAATGAGTATTCAAACGAATTCTCAATAAAACAAACGACGAAGTAGACATTCTTTCGTAGAAATCGAAATTTACTCTACCTCTCTATCCCTCCTTATCAATGTGTTTTATCTGTGTAGGTCTTGAATATCAAATGATATCAGTTTTTTTTCGAATTTAAAACACATTTGTATTTATTTGAAGGTATATGTGAAGATTTTGCAGATGAAGTAAATCGATGTCAACAAACGGAGACGACAGTGTTGTCAAATTTCATACTTCAAAGGTTCGTGTAACATTTAACGTGTTCATGCGTGCACTGGTACAATAAACATATATACACGTCAATTTGCTTAATACAAAAAAAAATTTTCTGTCTCTCTGTTCATATTGATGTGCGGCGCAAATTTCCCGGTTTCCTGTATTTCACGACTTATATGTAGATACTGCAGACGATTTACCTCATAAAGACACAGAGCAACCACACCGCAATAGTTCCACTTCCTAAAATTACTTCAAATAATAAACTGATTAACAACTGGTATAGCTAGCGATCATAGTGCTGTC
>NC_051418.1:35308814-35309249 GCF_015228065.2 Penaeus monodon
ATGAAAGGCTGTCCTACACGTGACGATCAAGACGGATACGTTCAGAAGCGCGTATTCTGGTTCGGTTCGCCGTCGAGTTCGCTTCATGGTCCGGCAGCCGTTCCTAAAGCACCTTTTTAAGCATTCCGGTAAGTTTTCACATTCATTTTTAGGATGGCCACTTTGTTCTTGCACTAAGGAAACCCCGCATTCCAGAACTGAGGATTATTGTCTTTTTTTTTTCTCTCTCTCTCGATGAAAAAATGTGAGCTGATGGCGCTGCTGAGTGAGTCACGGCGCCAGTTCTTTTGTCTTACGTGTGATTTCGCGCTGAGTGCCACGTAATTCGCGCTGAGTGCCAGTGTATCATATTTGTAACGGCCGTTTAGGAGATGCAATATCCACAAATGCCTTTTCCGCGTCTTGCTCAAAAAATATGTTTGATTTGAAGTGAGA
>NC_051418.1:35309309-35309551 GCF_015228065.2 Penaeus monodon
GGAAATGCACCTGTAGGCTGCCTTTAAGGTCTATACATATTTTCCTTTCCCTACCCCTTTATTTCAAGCATACTTTACTCTTTCTTAATATTTTTCATTATTGATCCCTTATTACCATCATGGCAAAGCATTTTAGCATTGTCTTCTTATCATTAACATTGTCATATCATGTATTTGGGTGGAAAATAATTGTGTGCCTGGTCTTGCTTTTTCTGGCAGCCGATGCTAATTACTTATATATA
>NC_051418.1:35311532-35311726 GCF_015228065.2 Penaeus monodon
TTAATATGACTATCAAAACGTTTCCTAGAATCAGTTTATTTGTAATTTATTTTTAAACCTTCATTATTTTCAGACGAACCCCTATCAAAGTCAGACAGACACATATCAATGTGAAAGAACAGCAAGACAAAATGGGGGTAATTTTTTTTCCTCTGAAGTTACATATGCTTCATATACACTAATACTTGGCTTCA
>NC_051418.1:35311773-35313157 GCF_015228065.2 Penaeus monodon
GGCCTACTTCCAGAACGTGCATTCAAGTGAACCAGGAAATGGACGTGAGCGGCTGCAGTCAGCATGGAACAAGGAAACTCCCAATATTGTTCTCTGTAATGGCCCAAATTATATTGTTAAGCAGGTACATCTTGCAACTAAAGGACCTAATCCTGCAGACCAGCAACAAAGTAATTTGGAATGTGCAAATAGGTCTTCTCTGTGCGTTTTTCGAACTGTAGTTCCTCAGCTTCAGTCACAAAATAGGTCTACAAATGAACTAAAAAGCGAATATAACCAACTGCAGTTTATAAGTAAGCTGAGAAATGACACAGAATTCACAGATGTTCGACCACTGCAACCTAATCCTGGAAACTTACAACAAAACGTTTTGAAAACTGCAAATAGCCATGATCAAAACCTTCTGACCTGTAGCTCTCAGCTCCAGTTGGAGCACAATCCCCTGAATGAGCCAGGCTATCGATCTGACCAACTGCATTCAGTAAGTAGCCAGAGTCCTCGTGAGCTTGAGACTGCTCCATCTCCTACTCAACGGCATCAAACCTCTGCTCAGCTGACTTACGATACTGATCTGTGCAACGAATCAGACCCATGCCTCACAAATACGAATTCTGTCAATACCCACAGCCTTAATCTACGGCCTGTTCCACACCTCGAAGAACAGCCATTAACTACAGATCCATTTATACAGCAGAATGGATGTCTAGTCCCGATTGGGAAAGTTCTAGTGGAAAATGGGACAGACGTCTCTACGGTGCCTGAAATTGATGGTACTTCTAATTTGGATTATAATTTATTGGCTAATCTTCAAACCTCTGCTCAACAGACTAATGATATTGAAGTATGCAGCGAATCAGGCCTATACCTAACAAACTGGGATGCAGACAAAGAGCAGCAAATATTTAAGCATACATATGAACTACCAGATGGAAAAATGGTCTTAATTGGTATAGATGAAAAAGACAGCTCAGTACACATTTCTACACTCTCTGAAACAGATAGTACCTCAAATCTCAAAGCTGAATTGTTGTGGGTAAATCTTGCAGTCCCTGGTGAGAGTCTTAGACAATTCTTGCGTAAAAACTGGTCCAACATGTTGCGTTATTTACCTGTTCGTCGGTCAAAGAAAAGTGCTAGGTTTGTCTGGCAGGAAGAGGAACCCAAAGATCCAAAGGAATTAAAGAGATGGTTCAAGGCTATCACGGAAAAGTATTGGACTGTTATGATGGGCAAGACAGACGAGATCCCCACTAATGAAGAGCAAGGTATCATATGGCAGAAAATATTTATGGAAAGATGTGAAACAGTCAGGCCACTTCCCAGAGGACAGCCTTATTAATTATTAACCTCATGTTGCCAGAAAAATATCTAGGGTTTACTGCAG
>NC_051418.1:35313559-35314253 GCF_015228065.2 Penaeus monodon
TTTGGTACTTGTGGAGCCATCTATGTGTAAAGGCATAAAACTGTTCCCTTGTCTTGTGTTCTGTATATCTTCCCGTGTTCTGAGTCTGTTCCCGTGACCTGTGTTCTGAGTCTGTTCCCCGTGACCTGTGTTCCTTTGAAGTCATAAAAGTCTCAAATTGTCTAGAATCTTCCAAAATGGCGGTAGAAAGAGTTAGATTCTTGACATTTTGAGTTTCCCATCTTTACATGTCCAGCAAGCTTGCCGTTGTGAAATAAAATGCTTTGCATGATTTGTTTTGACTTTTTAAAACCTTTCTCTCTTTTTCCTTTTTCCCCTCTACACTGTAAAAATACCCTACTTTTCACAATGAGCCTTAAAATATGGTCTGGAGCTCCAAAAAAACCTGAGTTTAGGTTCAGCCCCTGTTTGATGCCATTTCAAACATAGGTTGACTCCACCCAATGACACAATTGCTTGGCACCCACATAGGGTGGATCTAAAACCCACCTACAATCGTTTTTTGAAAGAATACACTGGTGACTCCTAAAGTGTTGCAAATACAATGTGAACCTTTAAATTGCACAGCCCAATCACTGGAGGGGAGTAATGTAGTAGCCATGGTTTATGAGCTGCACACATCACACAGGAGCTAGGTTGGGGTATGCCACTTCCTGACTGGTCAAAAGCCTGACTGATTGGTAGTGGACATCTC
>NC_051418.1:35315332-35315926 GCF_015228065.2 Penaeus monodon
AGGATGCCAATTCGCTACAAGGACATACGGTGAAGCGATTTCGAAAATCCCGGTAGTGTAATATTTTAATTAGGTTTGAAAGTCCGGATTGAATTCTTCCAGGATCGGAAACCTGAAGTGTGGTTTCCCAGATGTTAAAAATATTAACTTTTCTTGTTCCGAATAATATCTTTTCAAGGAATGTATTGTTTATTCGGATGGGCTCAAAAAGGGCCTGTGATATGCATTACTGGACAGGAGGCAAACTGAAAAAAGTCTAGGTTGAATGTGCCTCAAGTCTAGGAATAAAATCCAAGTTCCTAAAGCCTAGTGATACGTTTATGCAAAAGGGGTTCGTTAGTCTTCGTTCAAAGAATTAAATGGTCCAATTTGTTGGAAACTGCATTTGGTTTGGAGTTTGAATTTTAAACTCTGGGCTGAATCCCTTATCAGAATTCAATTGTTTCTGGTAAATTAAATGCATTGTACCAAGGCTATTTAAAACTATTTGAAAAATGTGGGATTTGCGTTTAGCTTTTCTTTCGTTTTGCAAAAAAAAAAAAATCGTTTGTTATAGAGCTTCGGAAATAACTTGACATGGCTTGTTACTACAGG
>NC_051418.1:35315969-35317527 GCF_015228065.2 Penaeus monodon
AGATAATCAGAAAAGAGAAAGTCGTCCTTTAATAGAATACATTCTGTTACTGAATTTACCAATATCATTGTCTAACCCAACTGCAGTAATGATGATATATATAATTTTTTTGCAACATAAAATTTTATATTGAAATTCTAATAAGCCATGGATGTATATTGAGCTACATAGAAATTCATATAACATCGGAATTATCTTTTCATGTTCTATGGCTCTGTACTACAAAATATTTCAGATTTTGGGTAAAACAGATGTCCCTTTAAACAACAAAAAATGTCTTTAAGGATTACAATGGTTGGAGCATAAATGTCGCTATAGAATAATTTCTCGAGGACATAAATTTTATTTAAATATGTATCTTAAAACAATACGTTTAGGCTTTTTAAAATCAAACAAATTTTGGGGTTTCATCTTTTGCTTAATGCAGTTTTAGAGAAAACCTGCAAGGGCAGGCTCCGCCCTTTCCTTAAAAAATATTGCCCAGTCTTTATATTCAGATTTTTGGGCCCTATTTCATCTGATCGTCATACCTGAAGGTACCAAAATGACTAGATTGCCTCTAGGTTTTTCTAGCTTCTAGGGTACATACCCCAGACTCGAGGAATTTTGGGGATACAGTCTGCCATTTGTGCACATCAGGCTTGCAAACAGGAATTTTACAGGCTTTGGTCTCTATTTATTTGAAAACATACAATGGTAAGCCACATTTGACTAGTGAAGAATTGGTCAGGCATCTTTTTATCTTATTACTATTACTATTGCTTCAGATTCTGCACACTGCTAGAAAAAACCATATGGTGTGGCTACGTTTTAATGTTTTGTTTGACTTTATAATAATCTTTAATGTGATTTACATTCTTTTTCTCATTTTCATCATTACATGTAATAATAAATACCCTACATGCATTGATACCGATGGGGGAGTCTCCATTAAACCCGATTGTTTAAAGGTTCAGCACCTGTTTTTAACACCCTTTCTGAAAAATCCCCTTGTTTAGCAGCCCTGGCCTTAACCTGCACACATCGCACAATAACACGTGGGTCATGCATGCACGGGTTTTTACCACATCACGTGATGATTGGTAGGGCACCTATTAGCCCTTTAAAGCCACCTCCCCAATCTTAAATTTCCAGTTTAATCCCCTGCTAATTTTAAAAACAGATCTACATCCACACCAAGCCCCCAAAAGAAAAATGGGGCCAACCATCCCAAACCCCACGGGCAAGGGAGTAAACCAGTCCTCTTTAGATTCCAGCCATGTACCACATTCCCTGTGGCCCCCAATCATAAAGGTGGGATCCTAAAAACCCCCCCTAAAATTCCGTAGCTAAAAGGGAACAACTGGTGATTTCTAAGTTTTTGAAAATTTACAATGTGAACCTTCCTTGCAAAACCCCAATAAATGGGGGGGGAAAGCGGGTTAGCCCCCAAAATGGTTTCTGACCCTGCACACATCAAACGGGAAAGCTGGGGTTGGGGTATGCCACCCCTAAAGGGTTTTCCCCCCCCCCCAAAAGCCTGACGATTGGTAGTGGAAAATCTCTTTTTTGGAAAATT
>NC_051418.1:35319078-35319650 GCF_015228065.2 Penaeus monodon
AAAAGGGATCCCAAAATTGTAAAGGGACATACGGTAAGCGTTTTCAAAAAAACCCCGGCTAGTGTAGTCTTTTTAATTTAGGTCTTGAAACGTTCGGATCGCAATTCTTCCCAGGCATCGGAACACCGAGTGTGGTTTCCCAGATTGTTGAAGGTATTTAACTTATCTTTGTTTCCCGGCATAATATCTTTTCAAGGAAATGTATGTGTTTATGCGGATGGGCCTCATTAGCGGCCTGTGATATGCAGGTTTACTTCGGAGCAGGAGGGCGAAACCTGAAAGAAAGTCACGGTGTGAGATGTGCCTCAGACGTCTAGGAATAAAATCCAAGTTCCTATAAGTCCTAAAGTGATCACCGTTTCCATTGCATGGGGTTCGTTAGATCTTCAGTTCACGAAGAATTCAAATAGGTCTCAATTTGTTGGAAGACTTGCATTCTGGCCCTTTGGAGTTTGCAATCTTTACAACTCTGGCTTGCCAATCCCTTGATCACGAATTCAATTGTTTTTCTGGTAAAAAGGGTAAATCAAATTTTACCAAGTGGTCTAAAATTAAAAAATATTGGGGCGAAA
>NC_051418.1:35319688-35319763 GCF_015228065.2 Penaeus monodon
AAAAAAAAAAAAAAATCGGTAGTTTTAGAGCCCTTTTTTCGGACATAACTTTCCATGGCTTGTTCTTACTACATG
>NC_051418.1:35319794-35321125 GCF_015228065.2 Penaeus monodon
AGGTAATCAGAAAAGAGAAAGTCGTCCTTTAATAGAATACATTCTGTTACTGAAATTTACCAATATCATTGTCTAACCCAACTGCAGTAATGATATATATATAATTTTTTTGCAACATAAAATTTTATATTGAAATTCTAATAAGCCATGGATGTATATTTGAGCTACATAGAAATTCATATAACATCGGAATATCTTTTCATGTTCTATGGCTCTGTACTACAAAATATTTCAGATTTTGGTAAAACAGATGTACCTTACAACGAAAAATGTCTTGAGGATTACAATGGTTCAGCATGAATGTCGCTATAGAATAATTCTCGAAACATAATTTTATGTAAATATGTATCTTAAAAACACATACGTTTAGGCTTTTTAAAAGCAACAACTTTGGGGTTTCATCTTTTGCTTAATGCAGTTTAGAGAAACCTGCAAGGGCAGGCTCCGCCCATTCCTTAAACAATATTGCCCAGTCTTTATATTCAGATATTTAGGCCTATTTCATCTGATCGTCATACCTGAAGGTACCAAACTGACTAGATTGCCTCTAGGCTTTCTAGCTTCTAGGGTACATATGCCCAGACTCGAGGAATTTGTGATACAGTCTGCCATTTGGTGCACATCAGTGCTTGCAACAGGAATTTTACAGGCATTGGTCTCTATTTATTTGACACATACAATGGTAAGCCACATTTGACTAGTGAAGAATTGCGTCAGCATCTTTTTATCTTATTACTATTATTTATTGCTTCAGATTCTGCACACTGCTAGAACAACCATATGGTGTGGCTACGTTTTACATGTTTTGTTTTGACTTGATAATAATCTTTTAATGTGATTTACATTTCTTTTTCTCATTTTCACTATACATGTAATAATAAATACTCCTACATGCATTGATACCCGATGGTCTGGAGTCTCCATAAAACCTGACTGCTTTATGGTTCAGCACCTGTTCTAACACCATTTCTGACAATCCCCTTGGTTTAGCAGCCCTGGCCTTAGACCTGCACACATCGCACAATAACTACGTTGGGTCATGCATGCCACCTCTTGACCACATCACGTGACTGATTGGTAGGGCACCTTATTAGACCGTTAGACACCTACCCCAATCTTGATTTCCTAGCTAATCCCCTGCTCACTTTATACTCTAGATCTGTACACTCCACACCAAGCACCCAGCAAATCGGGCCAACCATGCAACTCCACTGGCAAGGGAGTCAAACCAGCTCCTCTTTAGATCTCCAGCCATGATACCACATTGCCTGTGGCACCCAGCCATCACGGTGGGATCCTACAACCCACCCTACAATTCCGTAGCTGAAAGA
>NC_051418.1:35321215-35322052 GCF_015228065.2 Penaeus monodon
CATGGTTTATGAGCTGCACACATCACACAGGAGCTAGGTTGGGGTATGCCACTTCCTGACTGGTCAAAAGCAGGCATAGCTCACGCACTCCCGAGTCCTGACTGATTGGTAGTGGATACCTTTCTGATAATTTTTGGAACCAATATCTAAGTTCCCTTAGTACATTATTTCCCATCACATTCCTAACTTACTACTAGGAGCTTTCAGATTTGGACAATCGACACCAAGTAGCCAGCAAATCAGACCACCCTGGGATCTCCACTAATGGAGTCACCTTCTCCCCCTTGGGTTGCTGCCAATCACACCTAAAGAATCCACTCAGTAACAGCCCACAACTTCCTTAAATTCTTGTGAAATAAAACTACAGAGTTCCAGTACTAATTCACATATCCACACTTTCATGCTTCTCTCTCTTACTCACCTGTGTATAGCATTTATATCTTTAGAGATAAGTGGTCAGCAATATCAAATATTTCTTAGGCTCATATTGACATATTGACTGTGAGTAGGCCATAATCCCTACAATATTATTGTTGCCAGAGCAATTACATGAATGGTGTGTGTATAACGGGAAATTTATTCAGTGAACATGCTCTGCTATTTTTCTTTTTTTCTAAAGTGATATTTTCTATTCACAGATATAACATTGCTTACTTGAAGTCATGCTATTTTCAGTCATATACAGCAAATGCCACCCTTTTGAGAAAATAGGAATTACAGAACAGCACAAACAAGTAAAAACAGTGTATGTATGTGGCCGTTTGAATTAAGGGGTTGTGCTCAGTGGACACAAAATGGTTTAAAGTGAAGGATAGGTAAATTAGTTGTCATAATATA
>NC_051418.1:35323379-35323556 GCF_015228065.2 Penaeus monodon
TCTTTTTTTTTTATCTTATTAGAGATCTAAAGTATTTTTGTGTCCACCAAGCTGGCTTCTCAGTAGAAACAGTGGGAATCGAGTTATTCTTCCCGCACATGACCAAGGTCCCGATCATAGTCAGGGTTAGTGGCAGGACTTATTCAGGTTTGGATAGTCCAGGCCCTTGTGGATAAG
>NC_051418.1:35323780-35325314 GCF_015228065.2 Penaeus monodon
AGATCAAACTAGGGCCTTGTGTCCAAATGCCTTCCTCTGAAAAGTGAGCTCTTGGTTTACCCATACCCAAGGCAGGGCTTCTCAAACTTTTTTTCGACCATGGATCTTTTTTATAGAAAATAAGCTGATCACATGTTCTAAAATATTTATTTAATGTTACGTCTGTGCTTCACGGTTTGAAATGCATGTATACAGTACATAGGTTATGTGGGCACAAACACAATTCAAAAGAAATTTATTAGATACAAAGTATATGTGCCATTTCACAAAGTCTCGTTCCTTTTTAATCTTCTAATTAGCGGTACTGAGAACCACCACCCTAAAGTATTGGAAAACATGTAGTATCCACTCTAGACCCAGTCTCTGGACATGAAGCCTTAAACCTTGGACATTAAATCTCAAATCTATTACTTTCAGTCATACTCTGTAGCACTGCTGGGCCGTCTTAATACGTGATCTTCATGGAGAAGGATCTTAGCTTAGCCTTAAGTACTGCAATCAGGTCTAGCACACAAAATAGCCTTGAGACTCATAAGCATGGCGAGTAGCAAATATGAAAGGGCTACGATATACCAAAACTTGCTGTAAATTATTATAAATTATACAAATATAGCACTGGATGCTACAACTCCGCACCATTCAGAGAGCAAGTTATGCCGTTTACCATTTTTATCCTTTTCATGTGTAGAGAATAGGCACTGTATGTACGAATTTAGAATAACATTAATGTAAGTTGGTTACTTGGTCTGTCTTATTCTTATCAGATATAGATGATGCAACTAATGATCAACTATTGTTTACTACTTCTGTGAGGTGTAATTAAGATCGAATTAGCATTTATGCATTACCTCTACAGACTTAACGTTCCAAAGAATATGGCAACACAGGGAAATAACTGTTTTATGGGCGGCAGCCTGACTAGCAGTATATTTGGAAGTTATGTTTCCAAAGGTGGTTGGGCACCGAAAGTTGCCTATGGATGGCATACGCCTAATGAATTCCAAGCATACCCTCAGGGGTGTGCATTAAAACCTACTCTAAGAAACGCCCTACTTTCCTTCAGTATATACGGGTTATATTTTTATTCAAGCTCTCATGGGAAAATCAAAGAGCCAAAAACAAATGGGTCAAAATCTGGACCACCTACTCGATGTTTAAAAAATAACAATGAACTCTTTGATGAAAGTTCATTTATATTTGTACATTGTAATATAAAAAGTAAGTGTTTGCCTTCTAGAATGTTAAGTTGGCTCAGATGCTGTCTGCAAACCAAAAGTTTGTTTGATAAATCTGGTCTCCGTGTTTTCAAAAAGTACCTGCAACATGCGTTTGCCTTGCTTGCAATCTAATGTTCCTAGACATTAGATTTCAAGCACACACTCATACACTTGCCAGAATATTGCTTCTTCAGCCTCGCCTCCACTTCAGGCCTAGGACCATGTACCATTTCCCAACAACACCAGTATAGAATCCTTTCAATAAGCCTGTCATACCCTAGGTCCTCTGTTTTACAATCGGTTGCTTTGTTGGTGTG
>NC_051418.1:35325531-35325645 GCF_015228065.2 Penaeus monodon
AGAGCCAATTGGGCGAAGAACATAATACTCACTCTAAAATAAGGCCTATTTATTGGAGATTCGACAAAAATTCCTAACTCTACTGCCATTCCTATCCATATTCTCTCTATGGTT
>NC_051418.1:35326791-35326905 GCF_015228065.2 Penaeus monodon
AACCATAGAGAGAATATGGATAGGAATGGCAGTAGAGTTAGGAATTTTTGTCGAATCTCCAATAAATAGGCCTTATTTTAGAGTGAGTATTATGTTCTTCGCCCAATTGGCTCT
>NC_051418.1:35327167-35328664 GCF_015228065.2 Penaeus monodon
GGTATGACAGGCTTATTGAAAGGATTCTATACTGGTGTTGTTGGGAAATGGTACATGGTCCTAGGCCTGAAGTGGAGGCGAGGCTGAAGAAGCAATATTCTGGCAAGTGTATGAGTGTGTGCTTGAAATCTAATGTCTAGGAACATTAGATTGCAAGCAAGGCAAACGCATGTTGCAGGTACTTTTTGAAAACACGGAGACCCAGATTTATCAAACAAACTTTTGGTTTGCAGACAGCATCTGAGCCAACTTAACATTCTAGAAGGCAAACACTTACTTTTTATATTACAATGTACAAATATAAATGAACTTTCATCAAAGAGTTCATTGTTATTTTTTAAACATCGAGTAGGTGGTCCAGATTTTGACCCATTTGTTTTTGGCTCTTTGATTTTCCCATGAGAGCTTGAATAAAAATATAACCCGTATATACTGAAGGAAAGTAGGGCGTTTCTTAGAGTAGGTTTTAATGCACACCCCTGAGGGTATGCTTGGAATTCATTAGGCGTATGCCATCCATAGGCAACTTTCGGTGCCCAACCACCTTTGGAAACATAACTTCCAAATATTACTGCTAGTCAGGCTGCCGCCCATAAAACAGTTATTTCCCCTGTGTTGCCATATTCTTTGGAACGTTAAGTCTGTAGAGGTAATGCATAAATGCTAATTCGATCTTAATTACACCTCACAGAAGTAGTAAACAATAGTTGATCATTAGTTGCATCATCTATATCTGATAAGAATAAGACAGACCAAGTAACCAACTTACATTAATGTTATTCTAAATTCGTACATACAGTGCCTATTCTCTACACATGAAAAGGATAAAAATGGTAAACGGCATAACTTGCTCTCTGAATGGTGCGGAGTTGTAGCATCCAGTGCTATATTTGTATAATTTATAATAATTTACAGCAAGTTTTGGTATATCGTAGCCCTTTCATATTTGCTACTCGCCATGCTTATGAGTCTCAAGGCTATTTTGTGTGCTAGACCTGATTGCAGTACTTAAGGCTAAGCTAAGATCCTTCTCCATGAAGATCACGTATTAAGACGGCCCAGCAGTGCTACAGAGTATGACTGAAAGTAATAGATTTGAGATTTAATGTCCAAGGTTTAAGGCTTCATGTCCAGAGACTGGGTCTAGAGTGGATACTACATGTTTTCCAATACTTTAGGGTGGTGGTTCTCAGTACCGCTAATTAGAAGATTAAAAAGGAACGAGACTTTGTGAAATGGCACATATACTTTGTATCTAATAAATTTCTTTTGAATTGTGTTTGTGCCCACATAACCTATGTACTGTATACATGCATTTCAAACCGTGAAGCACAGACGTAACATTAAATAAATATTTTAGAACATGTGATCAGCTTATTTTCTATAAAAAAGATCCATGGTCGAAAAAAAGTTTGAGAAGCCCTGCCTTGGGTATGGGTAAACCAAGAGCTCACTTTTCAGAGGAAGGCATTTGGACACAAGGCCCTAGTTTGATCT
>NC_051418.1:35328888-35329065 GCF_015228065.2 Penaeus monodon
CTTATCCACAAGGGCCTGGACTATCCAAACCTGAATAAGTCCTGCCACTAACCCTGACTATGATCGGGACCTTGGTCATGTGCGGGAAGAATAACTCGATTCCCACTGTTTCTACTGAGAAGCCAGCTTGGTGGACACAAAAATACTTTAGATCTCTAATAAGATAAAAAAAAAAGA
>NC_051418.1:35330393-35332656 GCF_015228065.2 Penaeus monodon
TATATTATGACAACTAATTTACCTATCCTTCACTTTAAACCATTTGTGTCCACTGAGCACAACCCCTTAATTCAAACGGCCACATACATACACTGTTTTTACTTGTTTGTGCTGTTCTGTAATTCCTATTTTCTCAAAAGGGTGGCATTTGCTGTATATGACTGAAAATAGCATGACTTCAAGTAAGCAATGTTATATCTGTGAATAGAAAATATCACTTTAGAAAAAAAGAAAAATAGCAGAGCATGTTCACTGAATAAATTTCCCCGTTATACACACACCATTCATGTAATTGCTCTGGCAACAATAATATTGTAGGGATTATGGCCTACTCACAGTCAATATGTCAATATGAGCCTAAAGAAATATTTGATATTGCTGACCACTTATCTCTAAAGATATAAATGCTATACACAGGTGAGTAAGAGAGAGAAGCATGAAAGTGTGGATATGTGAATTAGTACTGGAACTCTGTAGTTTTATTTCACAAGAATTTAAGGAAGTTGTGGGCTGTTACTGAGTGGATTCTTTAGGTGTGATGTGGCAGCAACCCAAGGGGGAGAAGGTGACTCCATTAGTGGAGATCCCAGGGTGGTCTGATTTGCTGGCTACTTGGTGTCGATTGTCCAAAATCTGAAAGCTCCTAGTAGTAAGTTAGGAATGTGATGGGAAATAATGTACTAAGGGAACTTAGATATTGGTTCCAAAAATTATCAGAAAGGTGTCCACTACCAATCAGTCAGGACTCGGGAGTGCGTGAGCTATGCCTGCTTTTGACCAGTCAGGAAGTGGCATACCCCAACCTAGCTCCTGTGTGATGTGTGCAGCTCAGAAACCATGGCTACTACACTGCTCCCCCTCCAGTGATTGGGCTGTGCAAGTGAATGGTTCACATTGTATTTGCAACACTTTAGGAGTCACCAGTGTAGTTCTTTCAGCTACGGAATTGTAGGGTGGGTTGTAGGATCCCACCGTGATGGCTGGGTGCCACAGGCAATGTGGTATCATGGCTGGAGATCTAAAGAGGAGCTGGTTGACTCCCTTGCCAGTGGAGTTGCATGGTTGGCCCGATTTGCTGGGTGCTTGGTGTGGAGTGTACAGATCTAGAGTATAAAGTGAGCAGGGGATTAGCTAGGAAATCAAGATTGGGGTAGGTGGTCTAACGGTCTAATAAGGTGCCCTACCAATCAGTCACGTGATGTGGTCAAGACGTGGCATGCATGACCCAACGTAGTTATTGTGCGATGTGTGCAGGTCTAAGGCCAGGGCTGCTAAACAAGGGGATTGTCAGAAATGGTGTTAGAACAGGTGCTGAACCATTAAACAATCAGGTTTAATGGAGACTCCAGACCATCGGGTATCAATGCATGTAGGAGTATTTATTATTACATGTATAGGTGAAAATGAGAAAAAGAAATGTAAATCACATTAAAAGATTATTATCAAGTCAAAACAAAACATGTAAAACGTAGCCACACCATATGGTTGTTCTAGCAGTGTGCAGAATCTGAAGCAATAGTAATAGTAATAAGATAAAAAGATGCTGACGCAATTCTTCACTAGTCAAATGTGGCTTACCATTGTATGTGTCAAATAAATAGAGACCAATGCCTGTAAAAATTCCTGTTGCAAGCACTGATGTGCACCAAATGGCAGACTGTATCACAAATTCCTCGAGTCTGGGCATATGTACCCTAGAAGCTAGAAAGCCTAGAGGCAATCTAGTCAGTTTGGTACCTTCAGGTATGACGATCAGATGAAATAGGCCTAAATATCTGAATATAAAGACTGGGCAATATTGTTTAAGGAATGGGCGGAGCCTGCCCTTGCAGGTTTCTCTAAACTGCATTAAGCAAAAGATGAAACCCCAAAGTTTGTTGCTTTTAAAAAGCCTAAACGTATGTGTTTTAAGATACATATTTACATAAAATTATGTCTCGAGAAATTATTCTATAGCGACATTCATGCTGAACCATTGTAATCCTCAAAGACATTTTTCGTTGTAAGGTACATCTGTTTTACCAAAATCTGAAATATTTTGTAGTACAGAGCCATAGAACATGAAAAGATATTCCGATGTTATATGAATTTCTATGTAGCTCAAATATACATCCATGGCTTATTAGAATTTCAATATAAAATTTTATGTTGCAAAAAAATTATATATATATCATTACTGCAGTTGGGTTAGACAATGATATTGGTAAATTTCAGTAACAGAATGTATTCTATTAAAGGACGACTTTCTCTTTTCTGATTACCT
>NC_051418.1:35332686-35332835 GCF_015228065.2 Penaeus monodon
TCCTGTAGTAGCAAGCCATGTCAAGTTATGTCCGAAGCTCTATAACTACCGATTTTTTTTTTTTTTTGCAAAACGAAAAGAAAAGCTAAACGCAAATCCCACATTTCGCACAATAGTTTATAATAGACCACTTGAGTACAATGCATTTA
>NC_051418.1:35333344-35334820 GCF_015228065.2 Penaeus monodon
TAATGTATCGGTTATTATTTACAACTAAAGAGTGTATTATTATTTTTTTTACTTCAAAAAAAACCTGCTTTAGATACATTTGGGGGGTGTTTTAAGGTGAAAAGTTTTTACAATTGCCTTTTTCAGGAAAACTTTTTTAAAAATCAATACCACTCAGAAATGAAAAAAATCCCAAAAAAATAAGGTATGTTTAATATTCCCCTTCTTTAATTTTAATTTTCCCTTGTTTAGTCCTCAAAGTTCTAGTATTTTTTGAATAAGAGAACTGATATAGAAATTCAAATATTTTACATTCTATTTTTTTTTTTATGCATTTGTTTTTTAAATTGGTTTATGTGTAGTGAGTGAAATATCTTTTCAGCACGGATTACCTAAACATTTTTTTGAGTACTGAGGTTTAAATAAAAAAAAAAATATATTTGATATCACCCCACTTCAACTTTTTGTGACAAGAATATTAGTTTTTATGAATGTACTAGTTTTCCTTTACTCTGATGTAAAGCTAAGGTTCAAGCCCACTTGTGAGCAATTTAACAGCTAATGTTGAGGGTCCCTGGGAAAATTTTCCGAAAAAAATTTTTATTTTTAAAACTACTGCCCTCCGTGTGTTTTTGTTTTTTCTCTCTCTTTGTGTGCTTTTCTTAAAGGCGCTCTTTTTGTGAATTCCTACGCATTCTTCCTTTTCCCGTACGCGGAAAGTTCACCCCCTAGCTACACCTCCCAGGCGTTATTTTTCACTTGGCGTTATTTTGTGTCTAATTTACCCTAGAACCCCACTTCTTCGGTTTTCCCCAGCTTCCCCGAGAGCCAACATCCTTATTGAGAAATTTGGTCTTTTTTTCTTTTGGTTGGACCTGGGGGCTTGTTTATTGGTGTAGCCCCGAGAAAACGCTGAGTTTTTTCGGCTTCCCATTGGTGTTCGTTACGAGGTGCTGCTGATTGGATCCGCTACCGATCTGCCCTTCTTTGGGAGTTAGCGAATTAATTACAAGGGTGAAAAAGCCTTACAATGTCCTTATACATTGATTTTTTTTTTTTTTTGAGTATGGGTCACTTAAAATATAGTAAGGAGTTTGAAGGTTTCAAGTTGTAAAGGGGTTTTTCAAAAATCCTCGACCCTTGTAACTTGGGTTGTTTTGACTATCCGGCCCCTGATTACCAGTGTCTTCTACGCGGCTTCATTTTAGCAAGGAGTTTGCTCAGCATATTGATATTCCAACCTTGAATCATACACGTAGTATCTGCTTGAGCCCCACCCACCCACTGCACCCAGAGCTTCGCGGGTGCCCGGGGTCTCAGCGGTTCTCTCCAAGGAACACAACCACAGGCTCGAGGACCCAAGAACCGCCTTCCACCGCCTTGAGAAAGAAGACGAATCATCCTACTATTTTAAGGATTTTTTCTTGGAAATGGCGATGGATTAACTGTTTATTACTTTACAGCTCATTTCGTATTTTGTCTAAAGATCATAAATGT
>NC_051418.1:35339752-35339926 GCF_015228065.2 Penaeus monodon
ACTGTTTTGAATAGTAATAAGTATCATATTTTGTTGTTAAATGGTAATAATTATCATATTTTTCAGGGATATGATCACCTCTCAAGAAAGAAGATTCATTGCCAGTCACTCCTAACACGCACGGTGAGACCCTTTTCTTCGCCTTTTGAAAAGACCCGTAACTTCGTAATACAC
>NC_051418.1:35340305-35341422 GCF_015228065.2 Penaeus monodon
ACACTAGGTTTCGTTGATTATCAAACCGAAACCAAGTATTTAATTCCGTATCATAATCGTTTAATTTTGATATATAGAACTACACGGCCAATACATAACAGGATCGTTTAGCTAAGATACCCAAATATGCGGGGCGGAGGTACCCGTCAAAAATATAGGGGGGTGGGGGGGGAGGGGATTGATTCATCTAATAGTGGGCATTTCAGAGGTCTTTTCAGAATAATTCGGAGTAAAGTGTGGCACTATATTAATTACCATTATTAAATATTATCAGGGAAAGAGAGGAAAGGGTACATATATCTGTTGATTTGCTCCCTAAACGATTCACGTATTCATAAACTAACTGCTTGTTAGATTTCACACACTTAAAGGAGGGGGAGGGAGGGGGGGGGCAAGAAAGCAGACACATGAACATAGCATTGTTGTTTTCCTTATACTCTTAGGTTCTCTATAACAGGAATAACAAAAAATATCTTTCATTAGTCAAACATTGGCTAACCATAGTTAATTTACCGATATAGGACGGTAACAAAGAGAAAGAGAAATTTGTGACATTTTCTGATCTCATATTATCATGTTTTAAACATGCTCCACGTGTCCCAAACACTTTTTACGTTTCTACCTTGGAAAATATGGTCACGGAAAATATCAGTTTGTTCACGGTGTTCTTGAGTACATGAATAAATGTCGATCTTGGAACTAACTTGGAAACTTGACGAAATACCTTTAAAAAGAACTTAAATCTGCGCGGAAGTGGGTGACAGCTATGGCTTCTGACGGTAAAAGGGAAGTGTCTAGAACATGTTTGTCTCCCTGTGCGCTGATTGGTTAGCGTTTCTCACTCTGATTGGCTGGGAGCATCACGTGACAAGTACGTATTCTTTGTTAATACAGCTACCGGTAACTATAAAAGAATTTTATAATCGAGTGTCCCATATTTTTTTCCTGGGTGTGATTACAAGCGCTAGGAAAACTATTGTCAAAGTTATCGTCACTAATATTTCGATGTCCATGCACGTACTGCACTTAGGAGCGTCTAACAATCCTGTTGCTAGGAGACTGTCTTCCGCCATAGGACACGCCATTTCTAATGTGGTTCTGTTTTTGTTATAAGCCG
>NC_051418.1:35347331-35347401 GCF_015228065.2 Penaeus monodon
ATTCATCAACTGCAAAGCGAAAAAAATACTGATATTGTACTTTCAACAGCTTGCCAAACGCTTCTACATG
>NC_051418.1:35347510-35347882 GCF_015228065.2 Penaeus monodon
CTTATATCTTCATCTATCTATCTATATGTTTACATGTAGAAGCGTCTGGCAAGCTGTTGAAAGTACAATATCAGTATATATATATATTTTTTTTTTGCTTTTCAGTTGATAAAGTCATCGGCACATTGTTACCGTAGGAATAACACTCCCTTTCATATTCTCTCGATTTCAAGACGGGGTATATTCAGCCAGTTTTTCTTAAATCTTCATGTGTAATATGATCACAGCACTTGGTATATGGATCTTCATATTGGTTATACATCGTCATCTATTAAATGCCATGTTTCATGACTAAAATCACGAGAACTGATGGTTTTAAAAATTGTCTTTGGTCAGTGTGGACGAAAGTTGGACACTTTCTGTATTCATTGA
>NC_051418.1:35348542-35349708 GCF_015228065.2 Penaeus monodon
CATATTGGGTAACCGTAAAAAAACTCATTTGATATTCGATAATGTTTATAAAGCTGCCTCTTGCAGTCATGATAAAAAAGTGATGGAACTAAATTACTCTTTCTCTTCTCTATCTCTCACACACACACACACTTAACAGTTCATCACGATCAGCCTTAACCAAACCATATAGTTGCATACAAATTAAGCATTTTGCTGTGTGGATGTTTAGTACAGATATTAAGGGCAAAATAAGTATGGCTTCATGAAAGATTATATTTCCTTTATTGTTTTCAGTGCATAATTATGTAAGTATATAAAAGAGTACATTGAAAACAAATACTGACCCCTAGAACTTACATATTCGTGCGGCCCATTACAACAGGGATGTCATACTCATGCTTGTGGCCCGCGGAGTAACAACATTATTGATCGTTGTGATAAAAAGTGCGTTTTGTTACCATTTAATATTCAATAAGTAAAATAACCTTTATATATAGTGGCATGTAATTTCAGACAATTTTTTTTGGTAAAGGAATCGTAAGGAGCCACGGATATGCCTCTATTGGGTCTGAAGATGTGAAATGAAATGGCATTTCTGAGATTGACATCCCTGCTTTACACCTTTGTCCCTTAAACCTCTAGGGACGCTTCAGAGCTCGCGTAGGGGTTGTCATAGTCTCTACAATATTTTGAGATGTTTGTAGAATACAAATCTTACCAAATTTGAACATCGATATGTGGAAGGTAACTCGGCCATTTTGAGGGCGAGCCTCCCTTTGTTCTAGATTACTATTGATTGATAAAACTATTACTAAATATATCAGCAAGGAAATTCGTATTGCTTTGACTTGCAAAAGGCATGCAGGTCCTCTCTTAGTTTGTCTTCATCCCTTGTCAAAATTAATGGTGTATTCATTCTAGTATTTTCAGCAACAAAAATGTTACTCTGAAGTGTTTTAATATGGTTAGGAACAACAGTGATCGAAGAGTTGATCCTTGTGGTATGCAAATTCTATCAACTGATTCAATAGAATGATATCCATTAAAAATCACTTTTAATTTGGTATTTCGTAAAAGATCATGCATCCAAACCCTATACTGTTGTCATGAAAACAACACTGCCATACATATTAATATAAATTCTTCTGTGGACATGTTTTCTTTGAGCGAAAATACCATGGTTT
>NC_051418.1:35350337-35350409 GCF_015228065.2 Penaeus monodon
GTTGGTGTTGTTTTGATTCAGCAAAGTTAGCAAGATCATTGTCGTGAAGTTTTCTTCAAATCTCTTAATATT
>NC_051418.1:35350518-35350681 GCF_015228065.2 Penaeus monodon
GTGAAACAAGCAGGGATTAAGACCGAACTCTACAGCAATTTAAAATACTGCAAAATCCAAAAAGAGTGAAACGAAACTTAAATGCATAATACTAAAACACAAAAAAGACAATCAAAATAAAACTGAACCAAAACCAAATTGTAAATAAAACATGTCAATGACT
>NC_051418.1:35350726-35350832 GCF_015228065.2 Penaeus monodon
CAGTGAGCAAAATTCACATAAGATATAATTCGTGAAAGCTTAAATGTGAAAAAGGAACTTAAATAATCAAAAATAAAACAATATAAATAATAAAACACATAAAAAT
>NC_051418.1:35351526-35353240 GCF_015228065.2 Penaeus monodon
TCAGGTCACTACAATACGGCCTAATCACTTGAAACACCCTAGATTACATTCTCAGTCTTACCGAGTAAATTTACTCTGTTGTCTGTGTTATGTTTGTTGAATGAAAACTCCATCAAAAAGATCTGTAACTGAACTAGGTTGTAATGCCTTCAACTGTTCTGTCGTTTCAGTATCCATCAACTTCCAAGATCATTGAGGCTTGTTCTGGCAAATGTTGGTTAATGGGTTTGTTCACAATTGGCTATAAACATTTGCTGCCATGTTTTGCCTTCCGCTTCAGTGGTAGGGATCTTGACTTTCAAAAACAGAACCTGCATAACACGCCAATACTTCTGCTTGATAACGTTCAGCCATTTCTTTAATTTCTCTGGATCCTCAGGTTCCTTTTCCTGCCAGACATATGTACGATTTCTGTTCTTTGGGCGAGGATTTGGCAAGTGACGTAACATTTCGGACCAGTTCTTACGTAAAAATCCTTTAAGACCTTCGCCAGGTTTCTTAAGCTTAACCCATAAAATATTATCTTCCATATTAGTACCAACTATTTCAGGAACTTCAGGAATGTGTATCTGGGCGTCTGTGTCACCCATACCACTTGTAAAGTCTTGGCCTGATTCGTTGCATATTTCAGTATCATTAGTCTCCTGGGCAGCGTTTTGAAGATCAATCACTTTATAAATAACATACGAATCATGTACTTCCTTCCTTTCCAACATGCCAACCTCTTTAGATGGTAATGGCTGTTCTACATCATTATCATTAATCTGCTGAGCAGAGGTTTGAAAATCAAGAAATTGAAAATTAGAGCTACTATTACTTTCAAAGGCCTTAGAAACGATATCATTATTGTCTACTAGACCTTTGAGTTGAGCTACAGGCTGCTGAATACGGACTTCACCATTAGAATTCGGATATTTAAAATCATTATATATTTCAATTTCATCCTGATTTGATGGATTGGCTTGGGAGACGGTAGCTCTCTCACCTAGCTCTGTTCTAGCGCCGTAACAGCCAAAGTTACTTTGAAGAGCAGCAAGAGGAGCCTGTTTATTTGTTGAATGTTGTTGGTCGGATCCATGTGCAAGTTCCTGTAGAGGCATGTATTGTAACGGGCGTTGAGGATTGGACTTTTGCTGAGGGCTTACCGGTTCTAAAGTTATAGGATTTAAGCACCTCATTTCTGGTTCCTGATCAGTCATCGGATTATGAACCACCTTGCAACTTGCAGACTGCAGTTGGTCATGTCCATAGGATGCCTCGTGGAAATGATTGCTCTGGAAGTAGACCACCAAGTGGACATGTATCATGCGCTTGTAAAGAAAACATTTGAGACTAAGTTATGTATGTATGTATATATGCAGTTCCATATACCTACGCAATTACATATTTCTATAGATCTCTATCTGAGCACAAAGGCGACAACCGTAAAACGAGCCAGAACAACTTACCTGCATTTTCACTTGCTGGTGTTCTTCGTTGATGGGTGTTTTACTTTGACGGGAGTTCGTCTGCAAATGAAAGAAGTTGAACAATAAATAACGAATAGATATGCAGAAGCATGGCTATGAAAGAACAATTTTATGATAAATATTTCACAAACTCACAAACAGGCGGTGGGACACCTTCATTCATTTAAACTCCGATAACTAAGGTGTATTCCGTCGAAAATCAGAGGCCACGGGCAGTCCTTTCGGGTAAAGGAATGCAGGGAATT
>NC_051418.1:35354453-35354700 GCF_015228065.2 Penaeus monodon
AAATCACAGGACAAGATACTCTTTTTTTTCTACACGAAAAATGCTTCGAAAAATAACAGTGATTGTATACAGCCTTTCACTTGTGTCAATTCTGTGATTTATCAGAATGGCAAAGGGTATTGTGCAGTATAGATAGAAGTTATCAAAATGTCAAGAAACCTTTGAGAATACACATTACAATGGTCAGCTAAGGGTACACCTAATTTTGAAAGAAAGGAAATAAACAGTGGGCATATAAATGTATGTA
>NC_051418.1:35354895-35355841 GCF_015228065.2 Penaeus monodon
CGCGCGCACGCGGGCGGGCGAGGCGTTGTGTGGCAAGACAAGTGGAGGGCCGGAGGCAGTCTGTAATCAACCAAAATGGCTGCCAACTTCGAGTTGCAAATTAGAATAATTCATTTCATTTTATCTTTATCTGTCGTTTTTAGCGTGTTATGCAGAAATCATTTTAATCGATTTCGAGCCCTTATACAACCTCAGAGAGGAAAGTAAACCAACTCAAGTCCCTAGCTACACTTCACATCAGCGCCCCCCCCCAAAAAAAAAGAAACAATTCGTGTCACGTATTCTTGCGCTTACCCAACACTCTACTTCTTACAAGACACGTGGAAGTATATCACGGTGTTCACAAATAAGTATAAAGTATATTCTTCTACCATGACTACGAAAAACCCACAAATTACCTTAAAGATGAGGAAAGGAGATCCGGAGGTTCCCGCTGCGGCCGCCAAAGTGAGCGGGCACAGATACTCCTGTGGCAGACGTGTTTGCGTTCTCGCGCCCTGATTGGCTACCTTAACCGCCATTTCCTCTCTGTGATTGGCTGGGAGCATCGTCACTTTTCTCTACGAAATCAGGTGGCGGTAAACCGAAATGATTTTAATATACTGTTCTGTAACATTGTTTTTTTTTCCCTTTTGGTTATGGTTATACAGTAAGTGTTGTATACTTCACCTACTAATACGTAAAGTGTTTCTTCTTGGCGTATCAGGCAACTATGTTTGAAGTGCCAGTTAGTCATAAGCAAAACCCGTTTGTGTTTTTTTCTCGTTTAACTTTTCCATCGCTTAATATGGCACGGTGAGAATTCAAATTTAGAATCATCTGCTATAACATGTAATGAATTTAGAACAAATCGTGCAAAGGAAATTCGAATGTTGCCACAATTTAAGTTTTCAATAGTTCGTATTAACTAAGTGACGTCACTGTCCGTGCGACAGCCATCCCCGCC
>NC_051418.1:35356989-35357863 GCF_015228065.2 Penaeus monodon
GGTATGACAGGCTTACTGAAAGGATTCTATACTGGTGTTGTTGGGAAATGGTACATGGTCCTAGGCCTGAAGTGGGGGCGAGGCTGAAGAAGCAATATTCTGGCAAGTGTATGAGTGTGTGCTTGAAATCTAATGTCTAGGAACATTAGATTGCAAGCAAGGCAAACGCATGTTGCAGGTACTTTTTGAAAACACGGAGACCCAGATTTATCAAACAAACTTTTGGTTTGCAGACAGCATCTGAGCCAACTTAACATTCTAGAAGGCAAACACTTACTTTTTATATTACAATGTACTAAACTTTCATCAAAGAGTTCATTGTTATTTTTTAAACATCGAGTAGGTGGTCCAGATTTTGACCCATTTGTTTTTGGCTCTTTGATTTTCCCATGAGAGCTTGAATAAAAATATAACCCGTATATACTGAAGGAAAGTAGGGCGTTTCTTAGAGTAGGTTTTAATGCACACCCCTGAGGGTATGCTTGGAATTCATTAGGCGTATGCCATCCATAGGCAACTTTCGGTGCCCAACCACCTTTGGAAACATAACTTCCAAATATTACTGCTAGTCAGGCTGCCGCCCATAAAACAGTTATTTCCCCTGTGTTGCCATATTCTTTGGAACGTTAAGTCTGCAGAGGTAATGCATAAATGCTAATTCGATCTTAATTACACCTCACAGAAGTAGTAAACAATAGTTGATCATTAGTTGCATCATCTGTATTTGATAAGAATAAGACAGACCAAGTAACCAACTTATATTAATGTTATTCTAAATTCGTACATACAGTGCCTATTCTCTACGCAAAATTTTTTTAAAAAAAAAACCCCTTTTAAAATATTTTAAATTTAAAAATTTTTTAAGAATTTTTTT
>NC_051418.1:35358266-35359762 GCF_015228065.2 Penaeus monodon
AAAAATTTTTTCCCTTTTTTCCCAATGGGTTTTTAAAAATTTTTTTAAAAAAAAATTTTACCCCCAAAAAACCCCCAAGGGAATTTTTTTTTCTGGGGGGGGCCCCAAACCCCAAAAAAACTTTTTTTTTTTTCCCCGGGGAAAAAAAATTTTTCCCTTTTCCTTTTTTAAAAAAAAAAAAAAGGTTCAAACCCTTTTTTAAAACCCCGGGGGAAAAAAAATTTTTTTTTTTCCCCCCAAAATTTTTTAAAACCCCTAAAAATTTTTTTTAAATTTTTTCCCCCCCCTTTTTTTAAAAAAAAAAGGGTTTTCTTGGGGGGAAAAAGGGGGGGGGGAAAATTTTAAAAAAAAAAAATTTTTTTTAAGGGGGTTTTTTTTTTGTTTTTTCCCGGGGAAATTTTTTTTTGGGGCCCGGGGGGGGGAAAAAAAAAATTTTTTTTTAAAAAAAAAGGGGGGCCAAAAGGGGGGGGGTTTTTTTGGGGGAAAAAAAGGGGTTTTTTCCTTTTGGGGGCCCCTTTTGGGGAAAATTTTTTTTTTTCCCCAAAAGGGGGGTTCCTTTTTAAAAAAAAAATTTTAAAAAAGCCTTTTGAAAAAAAATTTTTTTTTAAAATTTTTAATTTTTTAAAAAAAAAACCGGAAAAACCCCAAGGGGGAAGGAAAATTAAAAAAAAATTTTAAAAAACCCAAAACCCCCTTTTTTTTTAAAAAAAAATTTTAAAAAACCCCCCCCGGGGTTTGGGAAAAAAAACCCCCCCTTTTTTCCCAAAAAAAAAAAAGGGGGGGGGGGAAAAAATTTTCCCAGGGGGGAAAAAATTTTTTTTTTCCCCAAATTTTCCTTTTTGGGGTTTTTTTGGGGGTTTTAAAAACCCCAAAACCCCAAAAATTAAATGTTTTAAAAGGAAAAAAACCCCCCAAAATTTTTTCCCCCCCCCCAAAAAAATTTTTTAAATTTTAAAAAAAAAGGGGGGGGGGTTTTTTTCCAAAACCCGGGGTTTTTTTTTTTTGGGGGGGGCCCAAAAAAAAAATTTTGAAAAAAAAAAAAAGGGGGGGTTTGGGTCAAAAAAAAAAAAAAATTTTTTTAACCCCCCCCCCCCTTTTTCCCCCCCCCAAAAAAGGGGGGGGTTTCCCCCCCCCGGGGGGGGGGGGAAAAAACCTGGGGGGGCCCAAAAACCCCTGGGGCCCCCCCCTTTGGAAAAAACCCAAAGCCTTTAAAAAATTTAAATTTTTTAAAACCTTTTTATTAAATTTTTTAAAACCGGGGGCCCCGGAAAAAATTTTTTTGGGCCCCCCCCCTTTTTTAAAAGGTTTTGGGGTTTTCCCAAAACCCTTTTTTTAAAAAAGGGGAAAAAATTTTGTTTTTTAAAAACCCCCCCGGGGGCCTTTTTTTTTTAAAAGAAAATTTTTAAAAAAAATTAAAACCTTTTTAAAAAAATTTTCCCCCTTTTCCCAATTGGGGGGGCCCCTTTCCCAAAGGGGGGGGGCCCCCCCGGGGCCCC
>NC_051418.1:35359780-35360704 GCF_015228065.2 Penaeus monodon
TTTTTTTAAAAATTTTTTTTTTTTTTTTGGGTTAAAATTTTTAAACCCCGGGGGAAAAAAGGGGGAAAAAGGGGGGGGAAAAAAAATTTAAATTAAAAGGGGAAAAATTTGGGGTTTTATTGGGAATTTTTTTTTTCCCCCCGGGGAAAACCCGGGGTTTTTTTTTAAAAAAACCCCCGGTTTTTTTTGGGGGGGGGAAAAAAACCCCCCAAAAAAATTTAAAAAAAAATTTTTTGGGGTTTAAGGGGGGCCCCCCCCCGGGGGGGGCCCCCCGGGGGGGGCCCCCCTTTTTGGGGGGTTTTGGGAAGGGTTTTTTTCCCCCAAAATTTTTTTTTGGGGGAAAAGGGAAAAAAAACCCCCCCTTTTCCCGGGGGGGGAAAAAAATTTAAAAAAAAAACCCCCCCCCCCTTTTTCCCCCCCCTTTTTTTGGGGTTTTTTTTTTAAAAATTTTTTTCCCACTTTAAATTTTTTCCCCTGAAAATTTTTTTGGGGAAACCCCCCCCTTTTATTGGGGGGGGGCCCAAACCTTTTTTTTTAAAAGGGGTTTCCAAAAAAAAAATTTTGATTTCCCCTTAAAAAAGGGGAATTTTTTTTTTTTTTGGGGGGGGGGGGGTTTAAAAAAATTTTTTTCCCCCCCTTTTAAAAAATTTCTAAAAAAGGGGGGAAAAAAAAAAAATTTTTTTTTAAAAATTTGGGGCCCCCAAAAAAATTTTTTTCCCGGGGGGGGGAAAAAGGGGGGAAAAAAAAAGGGAAAAAAAATTTTTTTTTAAAAATTTTTTTGGAAATTTTTTTGGGGGGGGGGTTTTTTTTTTTGGGGGGAAACCCGGGGGAAAATTTTTTTTAAAATTTTAAAAAAATTTTTTTTAAAAAAAGAAAATTTTAAACCCAAAAAAAAAAGGGGGAAAAAAAAGGTTTTTTGGGGGG
>NC_051418.1:35360724-35361254 GCF_015228065.2 Penaeus monodon
GGGGGGGGGTTTTTTCCCTTTTAAATTTTAAATTGGTTTTTAAAAAAAAATTTTTTTTTTTCCCCCGGGGGTTAAAAACCCCCCCGGGGGGGGGGGGGAAAAAAACCCCCCGGTTTAAAAAAAATTTTTTTAAAAAAAAAGGGGGCCTTTTTTTTTTTCCCCCCTTTTTTTTTCCCCCGGGGGGGGAAAAGGTTTAACCCGGAAAAAAAAAACCCTTTAAAAGGGGGGGTTTTTTTTGGGGGGGGGGAAAGGCCGCCCCCTTTTTTTGGGGTTTTAAAAAAAAGGAAAAAAAAATTTTTTTTTTTTTAAAAAAAAGTTTTTTTAAAAGGGGGAAAAAAAATTTAATTTTTTTTTTTTTTCCCCCCTTTTTGGGGAAAAAAAATTTTTGGGGGGTTTTCCTTTTTTTTTTTCCCAAAAAAAATTTTTTGGTAGGGGGGTTTTTAAATTTAAAAAAAAAAAAAAAATTTTTAAAAATTTTTTTTTCCAAAAAAAACCGGGTTTAAAAAAAAAGGGGGGTTTTTTTTGGGGGG
>NC_051418.1:35361278-35361344 GCF_015228065.2 Penaeus monodon
TTTTTTAAAAAAATTTTGGGGAAAAAGTAAAAAAAAACCCAAAGGGAAAATTTTTTTTAACCTTTT
>NC_051418.1:35361440-35361598 GCF_015228065.2 Penaeus monodon
AAAAAAAAACGGGGCCCCGGTTTTTTTGGGGAAAAACCCCCCAAAATTTTTTCCCTTTTTTAAAAAAACCAAAAAAAAAATTTTTTAAAAAAAAAATTTTTGGGAAAATTTTTTAAAAACCCCCAAAAACCCCCGGGAACCCAAAACCCCAAAAAAAA
>NC_051418.1:35361789-35361888 GCF_015228065.2 Penaeus monodon
TTTTCCGGGGGAAAAATTAAAAATTTTTCCCCAAATTTTAAATTTTTTTTTTAAAAAAGGGGAAAAAAAATTTTTTTCCCCCCTTTTTTTTTAAAAAAA
>NC_051418.1:35361908-35362140 GCF_015228065.2 Penaeus monodon
AAAAAAAAAAAAGGGGGTTTTTTTAAAAAAAATTTTTAAAAAAAAATTTTTTAAATTTTTTTTTTAAAAAAATTTTAAAAAAAAAAAATTTTTAAAAAAAAAATTTTTCCCAAAAAAAATTAAAAAAAAATTTTTTTTTTTTAAAAAAAAAACCTTTTTTCCTTTTTTAAAAATTTTTTTTTTTGGGAAAAAAAAACCCCCAAAAAAAAAAAAAATTTTTTTCCCCCCCCCC
>NC_051418.1:35362253-35362493 GCF_015228065.2 Penaeus monodon
TTTTTTATAAAAAATTATATTAAAAATTTTTAATTTTTAAAAAAAAAAAAATTTTTTTTTTTATATTTATATAAAATTATAAAAAAAAAAAAAAATTTTTTTTGATATTTTAAAAATTATATATATAAAAAAAAACCCTTAAAAATTTTTTTTTAAAATTTTTTTTAAAATTATTTTATTTATTTTATTTTATTTTTAATAAAAATTTAAAAAAAATTTTAAAAAAAAAAATTTTTAAAA
>NC_051418.1:35362551-35362799 GCF_015228065.2 Penaeus monodon
AAATATTTATATATAAATTATAAAATATATTTTAAAATTTTTTGGAAAAATTTTATATATATTTTTTTTTTTTAAAATTTTTTTTTTAATATAATAAAAAAAAAAAATTTTATAAAAAAAAAATTTATTTTTTTAATATTTTTATATATTTTTTTAAAATTTAAAAAAAAATTTTTTAAAATATATAATTTTTATTTTCAAAAAAAAAAATATTAATATTTATAAAAAAAAAAAATTTTTAAAAAAAA
>NC_051418.1:35362920-35363025 GCF_015228065.2 Penaeus monodon
AAAAAAAATTTTAATATATATATTTTCAAAAAACTTTTAATTTTATATAAAAAAAGGGTTATTTATAAAAAAATTTTTTTAAAAAAAAATTTTTTTTTATTTTTT
>NC_051418.1:35363054-35363341 GCF_015228065.2 Penaeus monodon
TTTTTTTTAAATTTTAAAAAATTTAAAATTATATTTTTTTTTTTTTTAAATTTTTATTTTAAAATATTTTTTTAAAAAATTTTTTAAAATTTAAAAAAATTTTTTAAATAGTTTTTAAATTTTTTTTTTTTTTTAAAAAAAAATTTTTTTTATATATTTTTTTTTTATAAAAAAAAAAATATTTTAAATTTATAAAAAAAAATTTTTTTAAAAATTTTTTTAAAATAAAAAGGTTTTTTTTTTAAAAAATATTTTATAATATAAAAAATTTTTTTTTTAATAAAAAA
>NC_051418.1:35363380-35364133 GCF_015228065.2 Penaeus monodon
AATTTAAAAAATTATATTTATTTTATTTAAAAAAAAATTTTTATAAAATTTTTTAAATTTTAAAAATTATAAAAAAAAAAAAAATTTTTTTTTTTAAAAATAAAAATTTTTTTTTTTTTTTAAAAATTTAAAAAATTTTATTTTTTTTTTTGGGGGGGGGTTGTTTTTTTTTTTTTGGGGTTTTTGTGTTTTTTTTTGGTATTTTTATTTTAAAATTTAAAAAAAAAAATTTTTTTTTAAAAATTTTTTAATTTTTTTTTTTTTTTTTAAAATCCCCAAAAAAAAACCGAAAAAACCTTTTTTTAAAAAAATTTTTTTAACCTTTTTTAAGGAATTTTTTTAAATTTTTTTTTTGGTTTTTGGCCCCCGGAAAATTTTTTTTTTTTTTTAAAAAAAAAAAAACCCCCAAAAATTTAAATTTTTTTTGGGTTTTTTAAAACCCCCCTTTTTTTAAAAAAAAATTTTTTTTTTTTCCCCCCCCGGGTGGGGGGGGTTTTCCCGGGAAGGTTTTTTTAAATTTAAAACCCCTTTTTTTGGTTAAAAAGGGGGTTTTCCCCGGGGTTTTTTAAGGGTTTAACCTTTTTAAAAAAAAAAATTTTTAAAGGGGGAAAAAAAAAAAGGGGGGGAAATCCGGTTTTTTTTAAAAAAAAAATAGGGGAAAATTTTTTTTTTTTTTTGGGGGGGGGGGAAAAAAAAACCCCCCAAAAAAAAACCCCCCCTTTTTTTGGGGTTAAAAAAAACCCAAAAAAAAAA
>NC_051418.1:35364150-35364225 GCF_015228065.2 Penaeus monodon
AAAAAAAAAAGGGGAAATTAAAAAAAAAAAGGGGGGGTGGAACCGGCCACGGGCCCAAAAAAAAAAACCCCCGGG
>NC_051418.1:35364262-35364339 GCF_015228065.2 Penaeus monodon
TTTAATTTTTTTTCCCCGGGCCCAAAAAACCCCTTTTTTTTTAAATTTTAAAATTTTTTTTTTTAAATTTGTTTTTT
>NC_051418.1:35364689-35366163 GCF_015228065.2 Penaeus monodon
CTGCAGTAAACCCTAGATATTTTTCTGGCAACATGAGGTTTTAAAAATTAAAAAAGGGTTCCTCCTTGGGAAGTGGCCCGAAATGTTTTTACATCTTTTTCCCTAAAATTTTTCTGCCATTGAATACCGCTTTTTCATTATTGGGGATCTCGTCTGTCTTGCCCATCATAACAGTCCAATACTTTTCCTTGATAGCCTTGAACCATACTCTTTTAAATTTTTTGGATCTTTTTGGGGTTTCCCCTTCCCGCCAGACAAAATTGACTTTTTTTTTGACCGACGAACAGGTAAATAAAGAACATGGGTTGGCCCGGGTTTTTTGCCCAAAAATTTTTTTTTAAGACTCTCACCAGGGACTGCAAAATTTTCCCACAACAATTTACTTTGAAAATTTGAGGTTTCTATCTTTTTCAAGATGTTTGAAATGTTTTACTGAGCTGTCTTTTTCATCTATACCAATTAAGACCATTTGTTCCCCTCTGGGAGTTCATAAAGTTGCTTAAAAATTTGCTGCCTTTTTTGTCTGCATCCCCGTTTGTTAGGGATAGGCCCCGATTCGCTGCATACTTCCAAAAATCATTAGTCCCCGTTGGCAGAGGTTTTAAATTAAACCCAAAAAACATAATCCAAAATTAGAAGTACCTCAATTTCAGACACCGTAGAGGGGTCTGTCCCATTTTTTCCCCTAGAAATTTCCCAAAGGGCTAAACATCCATTCTGCTGTTAAATGGTCTTAGTTAATTTCCCGGGTTTTTCGAGGTGGGGGAAAAGGCCGGGGAGATTAAGGCTGTGGGTATTGACAGAATTCGTATTTGTGGGCATGGGTCTGGGTTCGTTGCACCCGATTTAGTTTTCGTAAGTCCGCCCGACAAGGTTTTGGGTGTCGTTTTTGGGAGGAAATGGAGCAAAATCTCAACTCACGAGGACTCTGGCTATTACTGAAAGCAATTGGTCGATCGATAGCCCCGGCTCATTCCCCGGGGATTTTGCTCCAACTGGAGCGTGAGAGCTTTCAGGTCAGAACGTTTTGATCATGGCTTTTTTGCAGTTTTTAAAACGTTTTTGTTGTAATTTTTCCCCCGGATTTGGGTTTGCAGTGGTTTTGAAAAAACTTTTTTTTGAATTCTTTTGTTTAATTTTTTTTCAGGTTACTTTTAAACTGGGGTTTGGGTTTATTCGCTTTTTTTTGTTCATTTGTAGAAACCCATTTTGTGACGAAGCTGGGGGAACTCAGTTCGAAAAACGCACAGGAAAACCTATTTGCACATTTCCAAAAAATTTAATTTTGTTGCTGGGCTGCAGGATTAGGGCCTTTAGTTTTTCCCAAAAATGTAAACCTTTCTTAACAATTTTAAAATTTTGGGCCCTTACAGAGAACAATATTGGGATTTCCTTGTTCCCTGCTGATGGGGAGCCGCTCACGTCCCTTTTTTTGTTCCCCTTGAATGCACGGGTTTTGGAAGTAGGGGGCCCC
>NC_051418.1:35366383-35366458 GCF_015228065.2 Penaeus monodon
ATAAACTGGGTTCTGGAAAAGTTTTTTTAAAAAAAAGTCATAAAATTTAAACCGTTTTTTTAAAAAAGGAAACCC
>NC_051418.1:35367683-35367754 GCF_015228065.2 Penaeus monodon
AAAAGTAGTATGTAAAACCTGCATACACCCCTTATACCCCCAAAACCTGCGTGTGTGGGGTAGTTTTTTTG
>NC_051418.1:35368659-35368926 GCF_015228065.2 Penaeus monodon
TTATATATATAAGGGAATTGCAAACGGCTGCCAGAAAAAGCAAAAAAACCCGGGACACAATTTTTTCCACCCAAATACATGATATGACAAAGTTAAGTAAAAGACAATGCTTTAAAAAATTTTTTTCTTTGCCATGATGGTAAAAAAGGGGGTCCCTAAAGAAAAAAAATTAAAAAAGAGTAAAGTATGCTTTTAAATTAAAAGGGGGAGGGAAAGGAAAATATGTAAAAGGGCCTTTAAAAGGGAAACCTACAGGTGCATTTCCAC
>NC_051418.1:35369004-35369473 GCF_015228065.2 Penaeus monodon
TTTTCATTTCAAAATCAAAAAATTTTTTGACAAGACGCGGAAAAAGGGTTTGTGGATATTGCACTCCAAAAAGGCCGTTACAAATATTTATAAAACTGGCCTCAGCGCGAAAATTTTTGGGGGCACTCAGCCGAAATCACACCCTAAGACAAAAAACTGGCGCGTGACTCACTTTAGCAGCCCATCAGCTCCATTTTTTCATCAGAGAGAGAGAGAAAAAAAAAAGACAAAAAAAACCTCAGTTTTTTGGGAAAGCCCGGGGGTTTTCCCTTTGTGCAAAACAAAGGGCCCCTCCAAAAAAGAATGTTAAAAATTACCGGAATGCCCTTAAAAGGTCTTTAGGGAAAGGTGCCGGACCATGAAGCGAACTCGCGGCGAAACCCAACCAGAATACGCGCTTCTGAAAGTATCCCCTCTTGTCGTTTCCCCCCCCCCCGTTAGGAAAAGCCTTTTTTGTGCATGGTTTTTT
>NC_051418.1:35369856-35370486 GCF_015228065.2 Penaeus monodon
GTTCTTTATGAAAAGCACTAAATCGCTAACTATACCCGTTTGTTAAAACCCGTTTTTTTATTTTAAGTAAATTTTTGGAAGGGGGGGAAATTTGCGGTTTTGGTTGCTCCCGTGGGCCCCTTTTTGGGGGTAAATCGTCTGCAGAAACTTTCATATAAGTCGTGGGAAAAACAGGAAACCGGGGAAAATTTTTGCCGCACTCAATATGAAAAAGAGAGACAGAAAAAACAAATTTTGTATTTTAAACAAATTGGGCGTGTATATTGTTTATTGTACCAGTGCCCCATGAAACGTTAAATGTTACATGAACCTTTGAAAGTAAAGAAATTTTTACAAACCCCCTGTCCTTTTCCCTTTTTTTGATATTTGATTTCGTTTTAAACCCCCCTTACTTTTTAAACTGGGAAAAACTTCACATATAACCTTTAAATAATACAAAATGTGTTTTTTTAAAATTTGAAAAAAACTTATACATTTGATATTCAAGACCTACACAGTAAAACACATTTATAAGGGGGGTAGAGAGGGAGGTAAAATTTTGATTTTTTACGAAAGAATGGCCTTCGTCGTTTTTTTTTATTGAGAATTCCCTTTGAATACCCTTTGATACACACACAACAAAAAAAAAAT
>NC_051418.1:35370902-35371006 GCF_015228065.2 Penaeus monodon
AACATATATATAACCTTTACGATATAATTTAAAAACTACATGTAAACATTTTACCCAAATTATATATAATTTTAAAAACCAAAATTTATAAAAATTTTTAAAAT
>NC_051418.1:35371045-35371154 GCF_015228065.2 Penaeus monodon
TAAAACACCCCCACACATTAATACAACATTTGGGTTTTTTTGATTTCGTTTGAATTTCTCCCTTTATACACAAACCCCCACATACAATACCCCACCCAAATTTCCCTAA
>NC_051418.1:35371688-35371762 GCF_015228065.2 Penaeus monodon
AAACCACGCCGCGCCCCGACCACTCAAAAAAAATTTATACACATATCTATCTATCTATCTTCTACTATCTATCT
>NC_051418.1:35371822-35371896 GCF_015228065.2 Penaeus monodon
TCCACACACCCATTTATTTCTTTTACATATCCCGTACGATGCATACATACATACGTGAATATATTTTATAACCT
>NC_051418.1:35372487-35372594 GCF_015228065.2 Penaeus monodon
CATTTGTAGGACATTTGGAAAAAGCAGAAGAATCATAACAAATATCATACAGAATTCATAAAGGATGTATTTGAAGCACAGATACCAGGATCAGCTTTTCATAAATA
>NC_051418.1:35372638-35373135 GCF_015228065.2 Penaeus monodon
CTTCAGATGTTTGTTTCAAACGCTTGGCTTCGAAGCTGGTTTCACACGCTTGCTTCAAATGGTTGCTTCAAATCCTTGCGACAAATTCTTGCTTCAAATACTTGCTTCAAACGCTTGCTGCAAATTCTTGCTTCAAATGCTTGTTTCACACGTCTGCCTCAAATGCTGACTTCGATTGCTTGCTCCAAATACTTGCTTCAAATACTTGCTTCAAACACTATCCAAAGCATTGCGAAGTGAACCCGGGTCCTTATTCAAAATCGCACCTGTAGATATTAAGTAAAGTTATGAATAGGTGGGTATCATCTATTGATTAGGTGAGTATTATAAATTAAATTGATGAGTCTTATATGTGAAACAGATGACTATTATGCATTAAAAGGGTGAGAAATATGTATTGAAAGATGAATATTATGAATTAAATATATGAGTATCATGTTTTAAATAGATGAGCATTTTTAATTAAATAGATGAGTACTGTGTATTCAGTGGGTAAA
>NC_051418.1:35373172-35373358 GCF_015228065.2 Penaeus monodon
GCAATTTAGAATTTATGCAGTTTAGATCAGCGTTCACTTTATCAAGATATCAAATTTCATTTATATGACTTGTCAATTGCAGAAACACAATAGCACAAATAATAAACCAAGCTACATCAAATGAAAACTAAGAGCTGGTAGGGTTACATGAACACTGTACATTAGATTACACTCATGATATTACCA
>NC_051418.1:35373658-35374355 GCF_015228065.2 Penaeus monodon
TTCGTGTGTTTTCTTGTCCCACCCCCTTTCTGTTCGACTTGTTTTACATGCACACTAAGCCATACAATTTTTAGGTGGGCGCGTGGCGTGTGACAAGAGGACCTAACTCTCCTGTCACAATTATGAGTCATGTGACGTAATGAGAGGTCCATATAAATAAACCGCAGCAATGCCTCCTTTCATCTGAGAAATATAACCTCACCGGTGTTTTATTTTATGAAAGAAATGAGGCTGTGATGGTATTATTGTACAACAGTGTAGTGGTGATATATAAGATGTTGCAGGGTAGTGTCAGGTAGGCTCACAAGGTTTGCAAA
The DNA here is from genome assembly GCF_015228065.2 of Penaeus monodon. Lineage (NCBI taxonomy): Eukaryota > Metazoa > Arthropoda > Malacostraca > Decapoda > Penaeidae > Penaeus > Penaeus monodon. Next base: position 35,373,976 of record NC_051418.1, read on the forward strand.
ACAGTGCAATGAAATACTAGTAGTTTTAATGGTATTTCAGTGGTAGTTACCTCCCTCAGTAGTAAAAGGGAACTGGTTGTGTCAAAAAAGGCAATTATGAATATATAACAAACAATCGTAAAATAGGCCGAGATTACATTAACTATAAGAAAACAATGATACATAACGGTCTGTAAGTCTGGAACCATTAGCATGAGGATTTCTAATAAAAAAAAAAAAACAATAGTAAATAGAATAATGAAGTTGATATAATTTTCTAAACTTGCTGATATACGTTAAAACTGCCTTAACTTACGTCCACACTTTTAAAACTTATTTGCTTCATTCCTCCTCCACTACTGTTCGTCGGTCTGCCAATCAGAGGTTTTCTCGCTTCACTG
>NC_051418.1:35374616-35374865 GCF_015228065.2 Penaeus monodon
CAAATACTTGGCAAAGTGATAATTTTTCGAGCGTAACCTTGCAAAGTGATAATTTTTCGAGCGTAACCTTATGTTTACATGTTTTAAAACGAGCGAGTGGCAATCCTGACAGAATTCGTAATAAAAAATATTACTTACCAAACTATATGTATAATCTCTCCTTGTTCACAACACTAAAATTAGATTTTATTTAAGATTACGATGCAATGTTTTTTTGCTTGACTATGCTTGGATAAACTTGGAATGTAT
>NC_051418.1:35377770-35378144 GCF_015228065.2 Penaeus monodon
ATGGTGGGCATATTAGCATAATTATTGGAGAAATCTTGGCTTGTAAAATGGCGCCTGCTGTCGTGCGTCACCCTTATTCCCCAGCCAAGCGAGGATCCGCGTGGGTTGTTACGTCCTCCTCCGTGTGGGGTTTCGATACCAGCGATCCTGACGGGGGCTTGAGTGACCCGCAAATCTCGACCCCGGCTGACCCTTTGGCCATGTCACGTTCAAACACCGTTTTCAGTCTGCCTTATTTTGTGCGTGTGTTTAGTTGTTTGCTGTACTCTTTTTGGGAATACGGAGTCAAGTTGTACCACTCTGGCATTACTACGCAGGTACTGAGGCTCTCTATCTACCGTATTAGAGCCTCTTACACACTCTCTGTCTCTCTG
>NC_051418.1:35378356-35378459 GCF_015228065.2 Penaeus monodon
ATAGCTCTTATAACCGACAGCATATGCAGTAGTCGTTATCTATGCGCTGCAGATAACGCCTGTCAGTCTCGCTGCTAACGTATATTGATATTCCAGCGTCTTA
>NC_051418.1:35378491-35378911 GCF_015228065.2 Penaeus monodon
CATGATAATTACATATACATTTTTTTTCTTTTATAAAATTAGAAACATTATCCACTACTATAGTTTCTCATGTTGAAATAAAGAAACGCTTCTGTATTTCCGTTCGTGTTCATGTTCGTTCTATAAATTTGTGGCAATACATGACGCACTAACTTACGTGGCTGCCAAAATCTAGTGTTCTACTTGGACGTTTGAACTCGTATTTGAAACAGTAACCAAGTTTCTTTGTTAACTCCGAAGTAATGGTCAAGTTCTGTTGATGACTTTGAACGCGTTGTTATGGTGAGTACGTTTCTGACTTCCCATCCTTTTTTTTTGAGGAAATCGTCGATTAAATATTTATATGGCATGATGGTGTTGGCTGGTCGTATGGCTCTTGTGTTTAATATATTTAGTTTAATATATTTATATTTAGTCCCC
>NC_051418.1:35379117-35379419 GCF_015228065.2 Penaeus monodon
AGTCTTGGTCATTAGATAACAAGATGTGTTACTGTGCTGTCTTCCACCTGGGCTACAGTTCTGCAACATGTAGCTACTAAACAAGCAAAGAGAAAAACAAAACGTCGAAAATGACAAAAGTTCAACAACGCCAGCGAGCTAGGCGGAAAGGTAAATTGGATTTAGTTAATTATGTTTCATTCAGAGAGTTGATATAGAAAGAATGCATTCTTAAGGGAACATTGTAAGTGCAACAAGAAAGATTTCACAGATGTGTGTATGTATGTGTATGTAGCAAGAAAGATGGGTAGTACGCGCGCACG
>NC_051418.1:35379728-35380061 GCF_015228065.2 Penaeus monodon
CGTGCATCCTGTCATGAGGGTCATCGAAGGGCGTTTCCTGCTGCCACAGAAGGCTTTCCTTCCCTCGCTGGCAGGTCCCCCCCCCCCTGCTCCTCCCGCGACGGCGCCGGTGCCCTTCGCTCCCAGGGCATTTCCCTTCGGTGTTCCGGTGCGAGAAAAACACCGATGTCACGAAATAACCTCCATGGCGGCGGCTGATCCTGATTCAGTCACGCTTTCTTCAATGTGGTAAACTATTTCGAGGAGTTGGTGATACTCCGTTGGATCGATACGATGCAGTCGCAGGCATCGTCGCTAAAACCTGTGTGCTCCCTTTGGACTGCCCTTTGGACC
>NC_051418.1:35380272-35380436 GCF_015228065.2 Penaeus monodon
CGTCCAACACGAACAAGCAGAATTGTAACCGTTGGGTGAACAGATACACCAGTCACTAGTCAAGCATACAAATATGTCTGCCACATATTGCTTTCAGATTAATTATGCATTTGTATGTTTGTTGGCCTGGGTTTCACTTCCATAGATGATAAATGTAATCCTAT
>NC_051418.1:35380501-35380881 GCF_015228065.2 Penaeus monodon
CATTCATACTTATTCTAGTCCTTTCTGAAAATCGCTTTGTGCATTAATCATCCTGCAAGTTGGAATTTCCTGTGAGAACTTCTTGCTATATGAAGTTACTGAATATATGGTGTTTATATGCTCTTGCCCATGAAATAAAGATTCAGATCAGTGTAGAAGGAAGTACAGGATAACGATCTGCATTTAGTAGGAAAATTAATAATAAACTACATTACTTATATTCAGTAAAAGAAAAGTATTGCTTATTGGCAACTGCTTATCATGAACTAGTGCGGTGGCGTAGAGACGCTATGCCACGTTCAGTCTAATTTCAAAATCGTTGCCTTTTGGCTGGGACTTGTGTTTTTGGGTTCGGTTGGATAAGATTTATCAGTGAAACG